>NC_057813.1:114783759-115066960 GCF_018294505.1 Triticum aestivum
CTTTTACCGGAGAGGGAAAAGAGGGGAAGAGAGAGGAAGAGAAGGAAAGAGGGGGGCGCCGCCCCCTCCCCTAGTCCAATTCGGCCTCCTTCCTTGGTGGGGAGCGCGCCACCCCTTGTGGGCTGGTGTGCCTCCCTCCTATGGCCCATATCTTCCCTCGGGGGGTTCCGTTACCCTCCCCCCCGGTACTCCGATATGTACCCGATACATTCCGGAATAGTTTCGGTGTCCGAGTACTATCATCCAATATATCAATCTTTACCTCTTGACCATTTCAAGACTCCTCGTCATGTACGTGATCTTATCCGGGACTCCGAACAACATTCGGTCACCAAATCACATAACTCATATAATACAAATCGTCATCGAATGTTAAGCGTGCGGACCCTATGGGTTTGAGAACTATGTAGACATGACTGAGACACCTCTCCGGTCAATAACCAATAGCGGAACCTGGATGCTCATATTGGCTCCCACATATTCTACGAAGATTATCGGTCGAACCGTTATGACAACATACGTTATTCCCTTTGTCATCGGTATGTTACTTGCCCGAGATTCGATCGTCGGTATCTTCATACCTAGTTCAATCTCGTTACCGGCAAGTCTCTTTACTCGTTCTGTAATGCATCATCTCGCAACTAACTCATTAGTCACATTGCTTGCAAGGCTTCTTATGATGTGCATTACCGAGAGGGCCCAGAGATACCTCTCCGATACTCGGAGTGACAAATCCTAATCTCGATCTATACCAACCCAACAAACACCTTTGGAGATACGTGTAGAGCATCTTTATAATCACCCAGTTACATTGTGACGTTTAATATCACACAAGGCATTCCTCCGGTATCCGGGAGTTGCATAATCCCATAGTCTGAGGAATATGTATTTGACATGAAGAAAGCAGTAGAAATAAAACTGAACGATCATTATGCTAAGCTAATGGATGGGTCTTGTCCATCACATCATTCTCCTAATGATGTGATCCCGTTCATCAAATGAGAACACATGTCTATGGCTAGGAAACTTAACCATCTTTGATCAATGAGCTAGTCAAGTAGAGGCATACTAGGGACACGGTGTTTTGTCTATGTATTCACACATGTATCAAGTTTCCGATTAATACAATTCTAGCGTGAACAATAAACATTTATCACAAATAAGGAAATATAAAGTAACAACTTTATTATTTCCTCTAGGGCATATTTCCTTTAGTCTCACACTTGCACTAGAGTTAATAATCTAGATTACATTGTAATGATTCTAACACCCATGGAGTCTTGGTGTTGATCATGTTTTGCTCGTGTAAGAAGCTTAGTCAACGGGTCTGCCACATTCAGATCTGTATGTATTTTGCAAATCTCTATGTCTCCCTCCTTGACCAAATCTTGGATGGAGTTGAAGCGTCTCTTGATGTGTTTGGTCTTTTTATGAAATCTGGATTCCTTCGCCAAGGCAATTGCTTCAGTATTGTCACAAAAGATTTTCATTGGACCGATGCACTGGGTATTACACTTAGATCTGATATGAACTCCTTATCCAGACTCCTTCATTTGCTACTTCCGAAGCAGCTATGTACTCCGCTTCACACGTAGATCCCGCCACGACACTCTGCTTGGAACTGCATCAACTGACAACTCCACCATTCAATAAAAATACATATCTGGTTTATGACTTAGAGTCATCCGGATCAGTGTCAAAGCTAGCATCGACATAACTGAGGGAGTCCTAGATTAGGGGGTATCCGAACAGCCGGACTATATACTTTGGCCGGACTGTTGGACTATGAAGATACAAGATTGAAGACTTCGTCCCGTGTCCGGATGGGACTCTCCTTTGCGTGGAAGGCAAGCTTGGCGATTAGGATGTTAGATCACCTTCTTTGTAACCGACTCTATGTAACCCTAGCCTCCTCCGATGTTTATATAAATCGGAGGGTTTAGTCCGTATGACAAGAATAATCATAATCATAGGCTAGCTCCTAGGGTTTAGCCTCTATGATCTCGTGGTAGATCAACTCTTGTAATACTCATATCATCAAGATCAATCAAGCAGGAAGTAGGGTATTACCTCCATCGAGAGGGCCCGAACCTGGGTAAACATCGTGTCCCCAGCCTCCTGTTACCATTAGCCTTAGACGCACAGTTCGGGACCCCCTACCCGAGATCCGCCGGTTTTGACACCGACATTGGTGCTTTCATTGAGAGTTCCTCTGTGTCATCGCTGTAAGGCTCAATGGCTTCTTCAATCATTAACAACGATACGGTCTAGGGCGAGACTTTTCTCCCTGGAAAGATCTTCGTGTTCGGCGGCTTCGCACTGCGGGCCAATTCGCTTGGCCATCTGGAGCAGATCGACAACTACGCCCCTGGCCATCAGGTCAGGTTCGGAAGCTTGAATTACACGGACGACATCCGCGGAGACTTGATCTTCGACGGATTCGGGCCTACGTCAGGAGCGTCGAACGGTCACGACGAGCACGACTTAGATCTGCTGTTGGACAGTATTCGGGATATTGCACCTGCAGCAGCTCCGGACCTAAATCCGAGGCAGATCACGTCGTCCGAGAATGGGTGGATGCACCCCGCCACGGAGGCCACATACTCATCGGTGTTGGAGCCGAACACAGACTCCACCTCTAAGGAAATCTGTGTCACCGGATCCCCGGACTTGTCTCCGGCCGTAGGTTCCGGACCACGTGCATCCGGGCCCATCGAATCCGATTTGGCCCCGGTAATGGAGTTCACCGCTGCGCATATCTTTCAGCACTCGCCCTTTAGTGACATGCTGAATTCATTAAGGTCTCTCTCTTTGTCAGGAGACCCTTGGCCGAACTATGTCCGGCTCGAGTGGGAAGCAGATGACGAAGAAATTTGTTACCCACCCACCACCCACTTCATTACCACTGTCGATGATTTAACCGACGTACTCGACTTCGACTCCGAAGACATCGACGGTATGGACGACGAGGCAGGAGAAGAACAGGAACCACCGCCCACAGGGCGCTGGACAACCAGCTCCTCATATGACATATATATGGTGGACACCCCTAAAGAAAACAATGGCGATGAGGCAATAGAGGATAACCCCTTAGGGAAGCAATCAAAGCATGGGCGTCATCAACGCCGCTCTAAGCCCCGCCACAGCAATACCGGCACAGGAAACGAAAACAATCCAGATGGTGCGGAAGATGAATACAATCCCGATCAGCCTACCTTCGAGCGGGCCGAACAGGAAGACGGGCAAGCTAGCCCAGATGAACAGGCGACAGACGGGGACTTGGAGAATTACAATTATATGCCTCTCTCCAAAGACGAGGTGAGCCTCGGCGACGATGAATTCGGCGTGCCTGAGGATCCCGTAGAGCAGGAGCGCTTCAAGCGCCAGCTTATAGCCACTTCAACAAGCCTGAAGAAGAAGCGGCAGCAGCTCCAAGCGGATCAAGATCTGCTCATAGACAGATGGACCGATGTCCAGGTAGCCGAGGAATATGGACTCGAGTGCCTCACCAAAGGTTACCCAAAGCACAAGTTGCTACCTCAACTTGAGGATGAGGCCCTAGAGCCTACACTACCAGCACATGACGAGGCTGACCAGCCACCTCGTGGCCGAGATAAAATGGCGTATCAGCCCGAATACCAGCCCGCACCCTGCCGCCAATACACTACGGCCCGGGGCAATACGCAGGACCTGCGAGACATACTGGAAACCAAAGCAGGACAGCCAAGATCGATCTACGGATCGCGGGGGCACGCCTCAACACATGACGATGAACGTCATGCCGGATACACTAACAATAAGTCCGGCCGGGCCGAACATAACCGACCAGACTTAATCGAACTGCGTCGTGACATAGCCCGGCATAGAGGCGCCGCATACCCCCTCTGCTTCACTGATGAAGTAACGAATCACGAATTCCCAAAAGGGTTTAAACCCGTAAACATCAAATCATACGATGGCACAACAGACCCCGTGGTATGTATCGAAGATTTCCTTCTCCACATTCACATGGCCCGCGGTGATGATCTACATGACATCAAGTATCTTCCCCTCAAGCTCAAAGGACCGGCCCGACGCTGGCTGAATAGCCTGCCGGCGAACTCCATCGGCAGTTGGGAAAACCTGGAGGACGCGTTCCTCGACAACTTCCAAGGCACCTACGGGCGACCACCAGATGCTGATGACTTAAGTCACATTACCCATAGCCCGGAGAGTCAGCCAGGAAATTCTGGACTCGATTCCTAACTAAAAAGAACCAAATCGTCGACTGTCCGGATATCGAAGCCCTAGCGGCCTTTTAAGCATAATATCCGCGACGAGTGGCTCGCCCGACACCTCGGCCAAGAGAAACCGAAGTCCATGACATCCCTAATGACACTCATTACCCGCTTTTGTGCGGGCGAAGATAGCTGGTTGGCTCGTAACAACAACACAGCAAGCACCCCTGGCACATCAGAGGCCAGAGACAGCATCCGTAAACCTCAACGCAACAAACATAAGCGTCACAAGAACAATGATGACGCCCAATACACAACAGTCAGTGCCGGATTTCATGGCTCTCAGTCCAGTCAGCGGAAAAAGACACTTCAAAAGAACAATTCGGGCCCATCCGGCCTGGACCGCATACTTGACTGCCCATGTCAAATTCTTGGTACCCCAGGAACGGCGGCCAACCATACCAATAGAGAATGTCGGGTCTTCAAACAAGCCGGCAGGTCAGGCGCCAAAAACAATGAGAAGGGGTCTCAAAGCAATGAAGACAACGAGGAGCCCAGATCATCAAACAATATAGGGCAAAAGAAACTTCTTCCGCAAACCAAAACGGTGAACATGATAAACACCATCCACATCCCCAAATGGGAACGAATGTGTACTCTTCGGGACGTCGACTCAACAAAGCGAGTCGTCCCACGGTATAAAAATACGGCCGATCATCTTCGATCATACAGACCATCCAGCCAATATCAACCATGGCAATCCAGTCGCACTTATCCTCGACCCAATAGTTGTCGGGTTCCACCTCACACGAGCCCCTATTGGCAGAGAAAGCAGCCCAAACTTGCTGCACCAGGACACAGTGCACCAGATAGGTATTGATCGCTCGAGGATCAAACCCGCTAAAAACATATTTTTCAAGGTGTCATACCAGGTGCGAAGGTCAGTTGTATAGGCCCACCACTCTAGAGGTTGTCTTCGGATCACCAAACAATCACCATACCGAAGAGTCAGTCTTCGACATCGTCCCCTTATGCAGTAACTATTACATACTGCCGGGGCAAACCACGTTGGCTCGATTCAACGCGGTACCATACCGTGCCTATGGCAAGCTTAAAATACCAGGCCCACGTGTCATAGTCACAATTATGGGCAAGGTTGAACTCCACCTCGGCGCCGAAGAGTATACCGCCACAGAAGCAACGAGTTGTGCCTTTTAATCGAACCTTGATTCGACAGCCAACCTCCCGGACACCAACAAAGGAGTCCGAACTACTTCACGGCATGATAGCTCGGCTCGACCAGGCTTCAATCAAGCACTCCGACATATGTTGGGAAGGGCCACACCCCGCGGTTCAACCGCTCCATGACACACAAATATCTCTAAGCATTTTCTTTGCAGGCTCGCTTTCGCGTAGAACAGGACGGGCGACATGGAATCAGCTTGGATGCACAAAGAGGGAATATACAAATATTCCCCCAGAAGACAACCCGAATGTACTTCGGATCCGCACACAGCTTCCTCCCGCCTGTCTCAACAGGTTCCGCCATCATACCTCTTTCTATAACATCAACCGTACTCATACGCATAGACGTGTCACTCGAATACAACATATAGAGTTATATGACACTTACCTGCTGTCATTTCTCATTGACACCTTTCGTCATTACAGCATCCGCACATCGTGTCATGCCCTAATATGCCAGGGGCTTCATTTTACCCATACTATGGCAACAAAGTCCGGCCACCTTCTCGGTTGCTCGGCACCCCGAACTTATAGCATTATATGCATCAGCTCCGAATCATGTCTTGGGTCATTAGTTGGGTTTGCCCGGCTCTCATGTTTTGGTACCTTATGTTCCGCTATATTGGCTAAGGTAGCGCTGGGAGAACTACTGTGATTGTGTCCCAGTTCTTCCGGACGAGCACCTCAGTAGAGAAAGCCAAAGACTGACTGTCATGATACGGCGAGAGCTAGTCAGCTGTTCGAGAGGTTGCAAAATCTTTAAGGATTTATTCCGCATAATGCTATAGCAAATGTAGAGTGCGACGGATCGGTCTTACGATCAGGTGCTGTTAGAGCCCCTGCCCCTCGTACGGTCTTCTGAACACCAGGGGTTGCGCCTACCATACTCGAATTCCTATGGCTAAGTGAGAGTGATAAAGCCCTATAGTCTGATTGCCTGGTTCGCTGTGTTGAACACCTCCTTCAAGGACCCAAAAATGGGATAAAGAGTGTTCAGGTTTATCCCGAACACCCCCGTACTTCCTACATGGGGGCAGAAGCCGACGACTAGCCAACTCTCAAGATTAATATATAAAACAACCGCGCAGGAGGAAAAACTTTCATATAACAGGCAAACATAAATAAAAGTGACTTTGTCCCGCCTTACAAAGGACAACATGATTGTCTTCATGGAAATACGATGTCTTTGGTACATTGCTCCGCCACAAGGCGGGCTCCTTTCAAGACACTATCATAATATAATTCGGGCTTGCGATGCTCCTTCCCCTCTGGCGGTCCCTCGGTCATCAGCTTTTCAGCATCCAGCTTTCCCCAGTGCACTTTCGCACGGGCAAATGCCATTCACGCACCTTCTATACAGACCGACCGCTTAATGACTTCGAGCCGAGGACAAGCACTCAGAATTCGCTTCACGAGCCCGAAATAACTGCTTGGAATTGACTCGATGGGCCATAGCCGGACAATCAAGTCCTTCATGGCTAGTTCGGCTGCCTTGTGTGCAGTTCGACCAGCTGCTTCAGCTGGTCAACAAATGGCACCGGATAATTCGACGCCAAATACTACGACTAGAAGAGCATTTCTGCAGCCTTCTTCTCCTCAGCTCGATAGAATTGAGCGGCATCAGATATGCTATAGGGTAGCTCCGCAAACGCCCCTGGAGAAATCAGTTCAATTTGTCACCTTGAATTTCTCCTGTTACAACATAGAAATCGCTTTGAATAAGAAACCGCCTTACCGGCCACAATGTTCCTCGCCTCCTGAATGTCCTTCAGAGCACCTTGCGCTTCTTCCCGAGCATCATTTGCGGCTTGGAGAGCTTGGGCGAGTTCGTATTCTCTTCTTGATAGACTCTGCTCCAAAGTATCGCTTTTCTTAACGGCCTCCTGAAGCTCTCGTTCAGCTTCAATGACCCTGGCCTCGTGCTTCTCGCGAAGAGCCTGCTCCGCGGCTGCCTTCTTTTCGGCTAAAGCCACAACCTTCTTAAGCGCCACTATTTCGGCATTTGTCCCTAGAGCGTGCAATATAAATACTTTCATCTGGCACACATACTTATTTGTGCTAAACTTAAACAAGGTTTCGACATACCTCGATTGTCCTCCAACTGCTTCTTCACTCGGCCAAGTTCTTCTTTGGCCCACTCTAGACTCTGCTTTAGTCTGAATACCTCCGCAGTATGAGAGGCGGCAGTCACTATAGACGCCTGTTTATAAAAGAAGAAGGGTATGTCATCAACTGAGTCTCCTGCGAACGGAAATTTGATCCCCTGTACGGTTCTCTTTTTCACCAGACAGTGTATCAGGGGCTACTATCCAAACTGTGACAATCTACAAAAGCTCCTAAAACATACCTCAAAGCCTCTTATAAGGCTGATGCAAGATTCATTCAGACCACTCTCTGCGGACTGAATCTTTTCAATCACCGCGCCCATAAGGGCGCGATGTTCATCGACGATGGAAGCACTCTTTAGCGCTGTCGATAAGCTACCTTGCGCCTCTGGTTGGACAGAGGTCATCAGCGGAGCAAGCTCGCCTCCCCCAGTCAAGGGGGTTGCCTAGCCGATCCTGGAGCCTCAAAGGTCTCCGGGACTATGTCCGGCTACGGGCCGAATTCAAGATCGCCCCTGCCGTTGACGCTCATGGGAGCCGCCACTCTCGTATATCCGGCCCCTGAGGTATGCCCCCTGGTCTAGGTCTTTCTGGGACGACACCTCGGTGTCATGCCCAAGCTTCAGGGAAGGGGCATTCGGAGGCGTCTCTCTCTCTAGGGCATCTGAGCTCAACGAATCCTCCGATGAGGACTGTTCGGCGCGAGACCTCACCGGGCTGCAAAAAGTGTGGCACCAATTAAAATATTATGCCTCAATGATCCGGGACGCATAGGTGTGTTCGGATTTCATGTACTCACGAGTTTACCAGGGGCTGGGCCCTGGGATCCCACTCCGGGCTGCTGTTAGTAGCCGTGGTGGACGCCTCTAGTAGGGGAGTTTTTCCCCTCTTAGGCAATTCGGCCTCCATGGATGAGGAGGCGGTCCTTTTCTTTCCTCCCCCATGGGGGACTCGTCTTCTTCCTCTTCGGAGGAGAGATGGGCATTGGAGTCTTCAGATTTTGTGTCTGAAGCATCGCGACGACGGAGGCCGCTTCTGGTCTCCTTGGCCTCTTTGTAGGCCTCTTTCTTTGGCGCCTTGTAAGGCGTCGGGACCAGCATCTTCGTCAGAAGTGGTCCGGCCGGTTCTTCTGGTAGCGGGGCTGGATAGTGTATCCTCCCCGCCTTCTTCGTCCATCCCTAAGATAATTGTGGGAAGCACGTTAGAGCATCTTCCTCGGGACATGCCAACGAAACATATGGATGGACAAAACATAATGATGACTTACCGGACTTGCAGGGTGGGACAGTTGGTACCCGCGGTCCTCGGCAGAGTCCATCCACGGTTTGTCGGACTTAAAAAGCACCTTCCAGATATCCTCGTGTGAGGAGCCATAAAGCTCCTGCAGGGTCTGGTGCTCGGCCGAGTCATACTCCCACAAATTGCAGGCTCGGTGCTGACGAGGAAGAACCAGGTGATGATGTTATGTACCTAGGGTAGGGTCATGGACCTATCTAGGATACCATACCCAAGGACATCCTTAGATGAAGCTACCTTCCAGTCGACCAAGAGAGACTCCACTCGACCGGCTAAGAAGACACTCGACGAACCTAAAGACACTCGACCATGAAGACTCACTCGACCATCAGGAGTTTAGGATCTACTCTGTATCCAAACGGTCTGTAATTAAGTAGTCTTGATGGTCATGATGACACTTTATGTAGGGCATTACCAGTAACACCCAGCTTTAATGTACTTTAACCCTCTGCTACGTGGGTTGGCTGGGGTCCTGGCGTCTTCTATATAAGCCACCCCCCTCCATCGGTAGAAGGGTTCGCACCCCTGTAACTCATATACACATAAACCAGTCGACCGCCTCCGGGCTCCGAGACGTAGGGCTATTACTTCCTCAGAGAAGGGCCTGAACTCGTTAAACACTCGTGTGTACAACTACTCCATAGCTAGGATCTTGCCTCTCCATACCTACCCCCATTCTACTGTCAGACTTAGAATCACGACAGTTGGTGCCCACCTTGGGGCAGGTGTCTTAGCGACTTTTTGGAGAAGTTGCAATTTGTCCGATTGCCTTCATCATGGTTTCCGGCGGAGCTCTGGTCGAGGGCCGCGAGATCCGTCTCGGTGCGCTCGCTTTCATCGGCAACGACTCCGCTTGGCTCCAGGAGGCACCACTCGACATCGACGCGCTCCCCATCCGCGGGGCGACGCACTTTCGGGCGTGTGTTCGTGGCGTCCAGCTGCGGCAGCCGTCGACCCCATACCGGTCGACTCATGTGCCGTCCTCCCTCCCTGTCTCCCACCAGTACAAGCGCTCTGGTCGGTCGAGGCTCCAGCGATGGGTGATACACGCAGTGGCTCGCCAATCGGCCACCACCCAAGTTGCGACGATTGAGCCCGACGAAACTCTCTACGGCCTATTCGACCTGTCGACTGGCTCCGTAGAGACTGCATCCGAGTGCGATAGCAGTGATCCAGCGGCGGAGGTCCTGATGGTCAACGGGCCTCGTAGTCCTCCCGGTTTCCCCCGCAACGACGGGATGGACAACGGGGGCGATCCCGCTCAGGCCCACGAAGAGTATCAGCCCGAGCCGCTCACTTCTCAGCAGAGGGAAGAACTTCGCCGCCGGAACATGGATGCTCTGCACACTCCCATTGCAGGAGAAACCCCTGAGGCTCGTGCCCTGGAAGAGGCGCGTTTGGCCAATCTGGCTGAACGCACTCGACTGGAGAACCTCCAGCGAGCACTCGACGAGCGTGCGCGTCAGCGAGTACCCGACTCCCGCCGACGCCAGCTCTTTCCGCAACCGACTCAGGTATATCGAACCCCAATTCAAAATTTGGCAGCTGCAGCCCGTATAGCGGAGTCAATTCAGCCCTCTCAGTCGGAGGCCGGAAGAGGCTTTATGCAGATCAGAGATTTGCTCCGGGCGGCAGGAGATCAGAATTCAGCTGTGTCGTAGTCGCGCAACAGGATTCACAGTCGATCCGTCGCTGCGAATACTGTTCAGTCGGCTCACAGTCCAAGGTCGCCTCCGAGGCGCGTGGGACGTGAAGGCCGGCGGGACCACTATGACGATCGATTTGATCGTGATGACAGGCGTCGAGTGCCCACTCCTCCCCCGAGAAGTGGGTCTAACGCCCATCGGCAGCAAGATGACAGACGCCAGCTAAGTGTTGGGCGGAGAGCTCCAGTCGACCCCAGAGAACCAGGCTTTGACGCGAGATCCATCATCGTGCAAGGTTTGGTCGACCGGAACAGAGCTCATAGAGGTGGCCATGACAGAGATGTGCCCACAAGCAGCCGAGTCCACGTTTCAGGTCCAGAATGCTTTAGCAGAGCCATAAGAGCCACAGTGATACCCCCCAACTTCAGGTTGGCGACTGGAGTGAGTAAGTTCACCGGAGAGTCTAAGCCTGAAACTTGGCTTGAAGACTACCGGGTGGCTGTTCAGATTGGTGGCGGTAATGATGAGGTGGCCATGAAGCATTTGCCACTTATGCTAGAGGTTCAGCCAGCCAGGGCGTGGTTGAATCAGTTAGCTCCTAGCAGCATTTACACTTGGGAAGATCTTTCCCGAGTGTTCGTCAGGACGTTCGAGGGAACTTGCAAGCGACCGGCCGGATTGACAGAGCTGCAAGTTTGCGTACAAAAGTCGAGTGAAACACTGAGAGATTACATCCAGAGATGGATCACTTTGCATCATACTGTAGAGAATGTGTTAGACCATCAAGCGGTCTGTGCCTTCAAGGATGGTGTCAAGAACAGAGAGTTGAGCCTGAAGTTTGGTCGAACTGGAGATATGACCCTGAGTCGGATGATGGAAATAGCCACCAAGTACGCCAATGGCGAAGAAGAGGACCGACTCCGGAGTGGCAAGTACAAGCCGAGTCAGTCGGATAAAGGAAACTCCAGTCGGAAGCAAAAGCGGAAGGCCGAGCCAGCTGCTCCTGGAGAGGCTCTGGCCGTGACTCAGGGCAAATTCAAAGGGAGGCCCAAAGGATCTTGGAACCCCAAGAAGGTAGAAGATAAGGAAGGTAATGACGTGATGGATCTACCGTGTCATATCCACACGAAGAAAGACGAAGAGGGTAACTTCATCTACCCAAAGCATACCACTCGCCAGTGCCGGCTCTTAATCCAGCAGTTTCAAGGGAAACAGCCGAAGGACAAAGAGAAGGAGTCGGACAAGGCTGAGGACAAGGAGGACAGTGATGGAGAGTACCCTCATGTCAACTCCACTCTGATGATTTTTGCTGATGTAGAGAGCAAAAGTCGACTGAAAGTGATCAACCGTGAGGTCAATATGGTCGCCCCGGCGACACCAAACTATCTGAGATGGTCGCAAACTCCCATTACTTTCGACCAGTCTGATCATCCTACTCACATTGCCACCCCTGGGAGGCAAGCGCTGGTGGTCGACCCAGTCGTCGAAGGCACTCGACTGACGAAGGTATTGATGGATGGCGGCAGTGGATTGAATATACTGTATGCAGAGACGCTCAAGGGAATGGGCATTCCGATGTCCAGGCTCAGTTCCAGCAACATGAGTTTTCACGGAGTCATCCCAGGAAAGAAGGCTGAGTCACTCGGCCAAATAGCTCTGGATGTAGTGTTCGGCGACTCGAAGCATTTCCGCAAAGAGAAGCTGACATTTGAAGTCGTGGATTTCCGAAGCGCCTACCACGCTATTTTGGGAAGACCAGCCTATGCCCGCTTCATGGCTCGACCATGTTATGTGTACCTCAAGTTAAAGATGCCTGGCCCCAAAGGCGTGATCACCATCACTGGCAGCCGGAAGAAGGCAGAAGAGTGTTTCCAGAAAGGCTCCAAGATTGCGGATGACCAGATAACAGTGGTAGAGCTGGAGGAATACAAGAAGAATGCAGATCCGAGTGATTTGCTACGGGCCAAGAAGCCCGCCACAGAGTCAGCATTTCAGTCGTCTGGGGAGACGAAGCCAGTTCATATCCACCCGACTGACCCCAATGCAGCTCCGACCCATATTTCCACAACACTCGACTCTAAATAGGAAGAAGCGCTCATCCAGTTCCTCCGTGAGAACTGGGACATCTTTGCATGGAAGCCAGCTGACATGCCGGGTGTTCCCAGGGGGCTGGCTGAGCATCGCCTTAGAGTCGACTCAAAAGCGAAACCCGTTAAAGAACATCTTCGACGGTCCGCCGTTCAGAAGAAAAAAGCCATTGGCGAGGAGGTGGCTCGGCTCCTTGCAGCAGAGTTCATCCGAGAGATATACCACTCCGAGTGGCTCGCCAATGTCGTCATGGTCCCCAAGAAGGACAACTCACTTCGTATGTGCATTGATTTCAAACATATCAATCGGGCCTGCCCGAAAGATCATTTTCCTCTCCCTCGCATCGACCAAATTGTCGACTCGACCGCAGGGTGCGAGAGATTGTCTTTTTTAGACGCTTATTCCGGGTATCATCAGATCCGTCTGTATGGACCCGACGAAATCAAAACAGCTTTCATCACTCCATTCGGGTGCTTCTGCTATATCACCATGCCATTCGGCCTCAAGAATGCCGGAGCCACGTTCATGAGAATGATTCAAAAGTGTTTACTCACTCAAATCAGTCGGAATGTGGAAGCGTACATGGATGATATCGTGGTCAAGTCGCGAAAGGGTTCCGACCTATTGACTGACCTAGCCGAAACATTTGCCAATCTCAGAAGGTATGATATCAAGCTCAATCCATCGAAGTGCACATTCGGAGTACCTGGCGGAAAGTTACTCGGTTTTCTCGTTTCAGAACGAGGAATCGATGCTAACCCAGAAAAAGTTGGCACCATACTCCGAATGAAACGCCCTGTGCGTGTGCACGACGTCCAGAAGCTTACTGGATGCTTGGCCGCTTTAAGTCGATTCATTTCTCGCCTCGGTGAAAAGGCATTGCCCCTTTACCGACTGATGAAGAAGGCAGACAAGTTCGAGTGGACTCCAGAAGCTGATGCAGCGTTTGCCGAGTTAAAAACTCTGCTCTCCACCCAGCCGGTGCTTGCTGCTCCAATCAGCAAAGAGCCTTTGTTGCTTTATATTGCAGCCACAGGACAAGTCGTCAGTATAGTACTTACGGTCGAGCGGGAAGAAGAAGGGAAAGCCTTCAAAGTTCAGCGCCCAGTGTATTATCTCTCTGAAGTATTGACCCCATCGAAGCAAAGATACCCTCATTATCAGAAGCTCGTATATGGGATCTACATGACCATGAAGAAGGTTGCTCATTATTTCTCTGATCATGACATTACAGTCATCAGCGACACACCATTGTCAGAGATTCTGCATAACAGAGATGCAACTGGTCGAGTGGCTAAATGGGCGATTGAACTCCTTCCCCTTGATATCAAATTCGAGGCAAAGAAAGCCATTAAGTCCCAGGCTATAGCGGATTTCCTTGCCGAGTGGATTGAGCAACAACAGCCGACTCAAGTTCACTCGGAGCATTGGACCATGTTCTTTGATGGCTCTAAGATGTTAAATGGTTCTGGTGCTGGGGTTGTTTTGGTTTCCCCCCGAGGAGACAAGCTCAGATATGTGCTCCAGATCCACTTTGATTCCTCCAACAATGAAGCAGAATATGAAGCACTCTTGTATGGGTTGCGCATGGCCATTTCACTCGGCGTCCGTCGTCTTATGGTTTATGGCGACTTAGATTTGGTGGTCAATTAGGTGATGAAGGAGTGGGACGTTAGAAGCCCAACCATGACTGGATACTGCAATGCAGTGAGGAAGCTCGAAAAGAAGTTCGAAGGGTTAGAGCTCCACCACATACCCCGACTGAAAAATCAAGCAGTTGACGATCTGGCGAAGATAGGATCCAAGAGAGAGGCCATCTCCAGTGATGTGTTCTTGGAGCATATCCACACTCTATCAGTCGTAGAAGATCCTTTTACCGATGAAGCTCCGCAACCTAAGAGTGTTACGGATCCGACTGAGGTTGAAGTCCCAGCAGTGGTCGACCTGATCATGGAAGTTTTGGTAATCACTCCAGATTGGACAGTACCATACATCGCGTATATCTTGAGGAAAGAACTCCCGGAGGACGAAGAAGAGGCTCGATAGATCGTCCGCCGATCTAAGGCCTTTACCGTGATAAGAGGACAGTTGTACAGAGAAAGCGCGACTGGAGTTGGTCAGAAATGCATAACACCGGAGGAAGGTCGAATAATCCTTGATGACATCCACTCGGGGGCCTGTGGCCATCATGCGTCCTCTCGGACCATCGTGGCCAAAGCATACCGAGCCGGATTTTATTGGCCAAGAGCGAATGAAATGGCGAAGGAGATAGTCGACAAGTGTGAGGGATGCCAATTGTACTCCAATATGTCACACAAGCCCGCGTCAGCTTTGAAGACTATACCAGTCGTCTGGCCCTTTGCAGTGTGGGGTTTGGATATGGTCGGTCCTTTGAGAATAGGCAGAAGCGGTTTTACCCATGTGCTGGTAGGAGTCGACAAGTTCACTAACTGGATTGAAGCTAAACCCATCAAGAACCTCGATGCCGGTACTGCTGTCAGCTTCATCAGAGAATTGATATTCAGATATGGGGTTCCGCACAGCATCATCACTGACAACGGGTCAAACTTCGACTCCGAAGAGTCCAGAACTTTCTGCACATCTCAAGGCACGCGAGTCGACTATGCTTCAGTTGCTCACCCACAGTCGAATGGACAAGCAGAACGAGCCAATGGTTTGATTCTCAAAGGGTTGAAACCCCGTTTGATGCGTGATCTTAAGCATGCGGCTGGTGCATGGGTCGACGAACTTCCCTCAGTGCTTTGGGGGTTAAGGACCACGCCCAACCGGTCGACTGGAAGAACTCCATTCTTCTTGGTCTACGAAGCTAAAGCAGTCTTGCCGAGTGACCTTCTCCACAATGCTCCCCGGGTCGAGCTCTACACTGAAGCTGAAGCAGAACAAGCACAGCAGGATGCAGTCGACCTTCTAGAGGAAGAGAGGGAGATGGCTCTGATCAGATCAACCATTTACCAACAAGACTTGCGTCGCTTCCACGCCAAAAACGTGAAGAGTCGAGCCTTCCAGGAAGGAGATTTAGTTCTCCGAGTGGATCAGCAGAAACCACACAAGCTTGCTCCTTCTTGGGAAGGTCCCTTCATCGTCACCAAGGTTCTCCACAATGGAGCATACCGTCTTTACAATGTCGAGCATCAGATCGACGAGCCCCGAGCTTGGAACGCGGAACTTCTCCGCCCCTTTTACACCTAAGTATTCACTCGGATGAGTTGTAATAAAAGCACTTCTGTAGTTTATTTTATCAAAGATAAGAGCTTTATAATCTTCCCAGTAATCGTTATTTCTTTTGTCCGCTCAAAACAATCCCCCAGTGGGTGGCTTGGCTGCGAATCCGATTCGCCCAAGTCTGTAAAAAAAATCCTAACCGAGTGGTGAGCCAGTCTCCCACACAAAGGCTTAGCTGCGAAATCCGTTTCGCCTAAGATAAACAAAATCCTGTCGAGTGGTAAGCCAACCTTCCACTCGGAGGCTTAGCTGCAGTCCAAGTACTCGCCTAAGATAAATAAAATCCTACTGAGTGGTAAGCCAGCCTTCCACTCGGAGGCTTAGCTGCAGTCCAAGTACTCGCCTAAGATAAATAGAATCCTATCGAGTGGTAAGCCAGCCTTCCACTCGGAGGCTTAGCTGCAGTCCAAGTACTCACCTAAGATAAATAAAATCCTGTCGAGTGCTAAGCCAGCCTTCCACTCGGAGGCTTAGCTGCAGTCCAAGTACTCGCCTAAGATAAACAAAATCCTGTCGAGTGGTAAGCCAGCCTTCCACTCGGAGGCTTAGCTGCAGCATTGTGCTCGCCTAAGTACAAGTACAACATGCGCTTCGCAAGGAGGACGAGGTGCAGGTCGACTGCTACCCTCTCCTTCCGAGCTACACCACAAGTACAACATGCGCTTCACAAGGAGGACGAGGTGCAGGTCGACTGCTACCCTCTCCTTCCGAGCTACGCCACAAGTACAACATGCGCTCTGCAAGGAGGACGAGGTGCAGGTCGACTGCTACCCTCTCCTTCCGAGCTATGCCGCCAATTCAAAATCCTACCGAGTGGAGAGCAAACCTCCCACTCGGGGGCTTAGCTACAGCCCAGTGCTCGCCTAAGTATTTGAAATCCTACCGAGTGGAGAGAAAACCTCCCACTCGGGGGCTTAGCTGCAGCCCAGTTGTAACGCCCCGGATACAACTTTCCATATTCGTAACTCCGACTCTTGCCATTTCCGGCGATGTGATTTATTATTTCCTCCGTGGTTGGGTTCTTGTCTGTTGTTTTGCTTTTGTTCTTGTTATGCATCTCATCTCATAGCATCATGCGCATTGCATCGGCATCGTTTTCATAAAACTTGCATCCGTTCGTGTTCCGCCAGTTCTCTCCGTTGTCCGTTCGGAGTCCAGACCACACTCGCACGCGCCCGCGGCACCTCCGAAATATTATTTTATAAGTGGCATAAAAATGTTCTCGGAATGGGTTGCAACTTGTCGTGCAGTCTTATTATAGTGTAGATAGACTGCCTGCCAAGTTTCGTCGCATTCGGAGCCCGCTTGACTGCCCAACCGTTAAGTATATAACCGCGATATAGTCGGTCTAGCGTCAGACGTTTTCGATTCGGAAACTGTTGCCGGGCTGCCTTCTCTTCTCTCTTCTCAGCCCAACCCCCCTCCGCACAGCCCACCTAGTCCCTCTTTGCACAGTGCATCAAACCCCTTGCCTTCATTGACCGTTCCGTGACCACCTAACCCCTCTTGCCAGCTCTCAGACCCCTCGCGCGCAACCATGTCCGAAACTTCCCCGAACCCGACCCGCTCTGTCGTTACCGTTGGATCCGAATCATCCCCAAACATCCCAAAAACATCTCCATTTTCTTAATTGGATGTCCTAGCCTATTTATTCGCGACTGTCCGATTGCGATCGGAGGGACGAGGTAGCCCTTAAGCGTAGTCCACCTACTATATATGCACCGGACCAAACTATAGACCAACCCTAAAACCTAGGGGATCTATCCCATCCATTCCGTGTCCGCCGCCGCCACCAACTCACCATCTACCTCAGGATCCCTCTTGATCCCGAATCCACCAATCAACAGCCCCCTCCATCCTCCAGCGCCTCCTCTGCTCGATCCTGAGGGGATTACGAGCAGCAGCTCCAGCAGGACCCCATCGCCACTTCCCCTCTTCTTCTCCTCCGTCCCTCCTCCCTCTGGTTCTCTCCCTCGTCTCTCACGCATCTCCCTCTCTGTACCAGGAACAGCCAAGGTTGGCTGCAGCTCCCTCGCCACCGTTTGCACCAGGCCCAGCCGGGAGACGGACGGATCCGTCCTCCTGCGTCCACCCCGCGTCCCGCTCGTCCCGGAGCTCCCTTGCTTCGCCAAGTCCAACGCCGTGGGCGCCTCCTCTGCCTGACCCCGTCTCTCTCTCATTTTCGCCATGGCCGACCGTCCATGGAGATGAGCCGCGCCGCCCTGTTCATCTGCGACCTCGGGTCGCCTCTGCGTCGTCCTCACCGCCCGCAGGTGAGCTCCTTGCGCCACCCCGGCCCCTTTCTTTTCCTCGCGTAGCGTCGCTGCTGACTTCTTCGCTTCGTCGTCATTTTGCTGCAGGAGCCGAGGCCGTCGCCTCCTCAGCTCGTCGCGCCGCCTCCAGTTCCGCTGGATCCGCCGCCTGCAGGCCTTCCTGGCCGGATCCCGCCGTCGCGCAGCTGCTCCTTGCCCTGCCCACGCCAAGTCCCAGCGCCGCCCCATCTGCATCACGCCAAGTCCGCCGCCGTCATCCTGGTTCACGAGAATGAGCACGACCGTGCGCTCGTCCCTGCTCGCGTTGACCGCGCCCGCAGCGCGTTGCCGCCGCGTGGGCCTTAGGAGCGCTAACTCCCCAAGCCCAGTCGGCCTCCCTCTGCTTCCAATCGGGCTTGGCCCATGGTGAGGCCACCCCCAGTGCCCCTCCTTTTGTTTTTTCTCCTGTTGGGCCAGGCTGCAGTTTCAGCCCGATAGTATTTTTTTCCCTGTTCTGCAATTTAGCTAATTTCCAGAGACTGCAGATTTGCAGAAAAACCCTCCATGTTCATGCATCAATAATTAATTAACCATGCATCGGATTAAAACAAGTTATATATGTAAAATGCTCAGAAAATTGTGTAGATTAATATTATGCCACTTTCATCTATGTTAAAAATGTTTAACATGCTGTTTGCTTAAATTTGCTCCTATGCCATGTTAAAATGCTTTAATTCATAACTAAATAACCGTAGCTCGGATTTTAATAAACTTTATATGTATTTGGGGTGGAAAAATGCCTAGTTAAACATGGTGCACTTTATTTTGCTGTTTAACAACATTAAAATTGTGTTTAGGGCAGAACAGTATCGAATTCATAAATTGCATATGGGGATCTTCCGGAATTGTTGTTTGTGGTTTCCGGCCTCAATTAAACTTGCCTAGATAGGTAGTTTCATTATGTTTCACCTCTTGCCATGTTTAATAACATTTAATATTGTTGGGTACATAACCGAGATCAAACTAAATAATTGCATGTGGTGTTTCGTCAATATGCGACTTATTGCAAATTGAGCTCCACTTAACTTGTAGTATTGTTTGTTGCACTTTGCCATGCCATGCCTCATTAAACCGGACATGCATCATACTTGGTTGTGCATCGTGCCATGTCTATGTGATGGTTGTTTACCATGTTGTTTGTTTCTTTCCGGTGTTGCTTCTTAGTTCCGGTAATGTTGCGTTCGTGAGGATTCGTTCGACTACGTCCACTTGTCTTCTTCATGGACTCGTTCTTCTTCCGTGCGGGATTTCAGGCAAGATGACCGCTACCCTGGATCTCACTACTATCATTGCTATGCTAGTTGCTTCGTTCT
Source organism: Triticum aestivum (assembly GCF_018294505.1). Lineage (NCBI taxonomy): Eukaryota > Viridiplantae > Streptophyta > Magnoliopsida > Poales > Poaceae > Triticum > Triticum aestivum. The sequence continues at coordinate 114,803,225 of NC_057813.1, forward strand.
ATCGCTATGCTGTGTTACCTATTACCTGTTTATCGAGCCATCCCATATTGCCGTGAACCTCTAACCTTGACACCTTTCCTATGCAAACCGTTGTTTGGCTATGTTACCGCTTCGCTCAGCCCCTCTTATAGCGTCGCTAGTTGCAGGTGAAGTTGAAGATTGCTCCATGGTGAACAGGATTTTGGTTGGGATATCACAATATCTCTTATATTATTAATGCATCTATATACTTGGTAAAGGGTGGAAGACTCGGCCTTTTGCCTAGTGTTTTGTTCCACTCTTGCCGCCCTAGTTTCCATCATACCGGTGTTATGTTCCTGGATTTTGTGTTCCTTACGCGGTCGGGTGATTTATGGGACCCCCTTGACAGTTCGCTTTGAATAAAACTCCTCCAGCAAGGCCCAACCTTGGTTTTACCATTTGCCTCACCACCACCTATCCTTTCCCTTGGGTCGGCCAACCCGAGGGTCATCTTTATTTTAGCCCCCCCCCCCGGGCCAGTGCTTGTCTAAGTGTTGGTCCGAACCGGGCAGACTGCGGGGCCACCTCGGGGCAACTCGAGGGCTGGTTTTACTCGTAGGCTGACCCATCCGGTGTGCCCTGAGAACGAGATATGTGCAGCTCCTATCGGGATTGGTCGGCGCACCGGGCGGCTTTGCGCTTTGCTGGTCTTGTTTTACCATTGTCGAAATGTCTTGTAAACCGAGATTCCGAGTCTGATCGGGTCTTCCTGGGAGAAGGTCTATTCCTTCGTTGATCGTGAGAGCTTGTCATGGGATAAGTTGGGACACCCCTGGAGGGTATAATATTTCGAAAGCCGTGCCTGCGGTTATAGGCAGATGGGAATTTGTTAATGTCCGGTTGTAGATAACTTGACACCAGATCCGATTTAAAACGCATCAACCGCGTGTGTAGCCGTGATGGGCTCTTTTCGGCGGAGTCCGGGAAGTGAACACGGTTTCTGAGTTATATTTGACGTAAGTAGGAGTTTAGGATCACTTCTTGATCATTGCTAGTTGACGATCGTTCTGCTTGCTCTCTTCTCGCTCTTATTTGCGTATGTTAGCCACCATATATGCTTAGTCGCTGCTGCAGCCTCACCACTTTACCCCTTCCTTTCCCTTTAAGCTTTGCTAGTCTTGATACCCATGGTAATGGGATTGCTGAGTCCTCGTGGCTCACAGATTACTACAACAACAGTTGCAGGTACAGGTTCTGCGATGATGATGACGTGAGAGCGATGCTTGCTTGCGTTAAGTTCTTCTTCTGCTTCTTCGATCAGGGGATAGGTTCCAGGTCGGCAGCCTGGGCTAGCAGGGTGGATGTCGTTTGAGTTTCTGTTTGTGATTCATCCATAGTCGGATGATGCTCTCATGTATTGTGATGTTGTATTCGTGTGGCATTGTATGCCTTATGTATATATCCCCATCTATTATATAATGTTGATCTAATGATATCCACCTTGCAAAAGCGTTTCAATATGCGGGTCTATCCTTGGTGGGACCTTCGAGTTCCTTTTGGATAGGGTCGCATATTGGGCGTGACAAGTTGGTATCAAAGCCTCGACCGACCCTAGGAGCCCCCTTGATTGTTGGCCGTTGTTGAGTCTAGAAGAAAACTATTTTGAGTCTTAGGATTATATATATTTGAGAGTAGGATTCTTTTTACTCCTCAGCCCGCTTCGTCGCTCTGGTGAGGACTCTTGACGTAGATGTTTTGTCTTTCCTCTCCTCAAATTTCACTAAATTTTTTTAGGATCACGCGGGTATCTTGGAATCGTTCCGATGGTTTTGTGACGAGAACATTGTTCTTGGTGCCTCCTGTCTATTTATGTGGCTTTGACCCGGGGAGTTGAGCTCCGAGGTGTTGTCGTCACAATTCTATCGTTGCAGTTCTAGAATACCTGAGATTTGCCGACATCGAAAATCTCTTTTATGCAGTTGTTGGTGAGATAACCCCGATAACCCAGTACTGGGGCGAGCTCGGGAGTATTGCCATAACTCGTATAACGGATGCTTTTCGAAGGTTGAGGTACACGATTTCCGAAGGTTTCTTGGTTATGTGTTGACGGATGGATACAGCTGGATGTAGGGATTGTTAGTTTGGGTGAGATATATTGCTTCCCCTGTATCCCCAACACCAGATTGCATAACCAGAAAGTTTCGGGAGTTTTATAGGTGGGAATTCAAGTAGCTCTAGTTTTATCTTTCCAACAGACACATGATACGATATGGGATCTATCATATGTTTGTTTCCGGCTCATTCTGCAAGCCAAATCCTTTGTTTGTTTTATTTGTGGTATTCGAGTTGCTTTAAAGTCAAATGTTGAATCCATACCTTTCTTAAATGGTGTTCTCATATTTCTATGGGAGTGCTAATCCTTTTGATCATCGAGATTGTCATGTCAATTCTTTTCCAACCGGTGCGCTTCTCTTCGAGGTGATCCCATCATTCTCCCCATCCGCAAGATCAATTCTAAGTTTTCTCAACGGTGTTTGTTTCGTTCATCCCAAGTTGTCTTTGTTTTTCCCCACCCTCCCACCCTTTTACTTCAAGGACTCAGATTTCTTAATCATGTATCCTTTTATTTGAGAGAAGTCTTTTCATTATTCTCTTTAGATGTTCTTATCCGGTGATTTCCCATGAAGATGCTCAACAGTTTCAAGCTCATCATTCTTCATTCTCCTATTCTCTCCGGTGGATCAATTTCAAGTTTCGGTGTTGATCATATCTCTTCCTGTTGTTTCACATATCTTCCCACGTGAATTTCTTATCCAAGGCTCTATTATTTATTCACCTCTCCCAGTTCATATCCGGAGTGGTGAAGATATCTCGGAAGATTCGTGCTTCCATTCTCTATCTGTTCAAGTTATTTTGAGGTTGTTATCTCATTCAAGCTATTTAATTCAACCGGTGCAATCTCTCTTTAAAATCATTTCCAATGGTGTTTTCTTTTGAGTGGGCCCTAACCCACATGTCTTTTCCCAGGATCTTACCTGACTCTTCTAATTATTCCAGAGCTATTCTCAATTCTTTTCAAGTGTGACGTAAGAAATGGATTCCATCAGTCACATGCCTTCTCAAGATCTTTCAAATTCTTTTCATCGTTGGCTCAACCCCCTTCGCTTTTCATTCTCCCGGAGTATCTCAATAATTCATGGTGGTGTTTATCGTCATCATTCTCGGATTTTGAAGACCGAAGAAGGATTTCTCTTAAATCTTGCTCCATTCTCTTCAAGATTCATAGTTCAAGTTTGATGCCATCCTCTCATAATTGTTTTTGATTGTGACAATTCTTTTCACCCATCCGGATCTATTCAGGAGTCTTTTCAGTTTGATTCTCGGGAGCACATCATCTCAGAATCATTCATTCCAGCTTTCAACTCTCGTTCTCCAAATCATACCGGTGCATCGTTCAAATATCCTCTAATCAGTTCATGGCCTCTTCGTTCTCATGTATCTAAATTCCCTCAAGTATCTTCATTCGTTCTCTAATTCTTACCGGTGATTCACCCCTTTACTTCGTTCGTTTTCAATTCGTATGGTGGTTCATTCAAGATTTCTCTTCCTTCGTCATCGTATCAACTCATTCATTCATTCATTCTTTTCAATCCCACCGGTGGTTCCATCAATACCTTCTCAAGTTTGTGCTATATCTCTTTTAATCCTTTCTACGGGAATAAGTAGTGTGCCAAACCCATTGCTTGTCATCAATTGAATTTGATGAAGGATACGCATACCGTAATTCTTATTCTTGTTTCATCCAAGTGATTAATTCCTTCTTCTGGAGATGGTTCATGATGAAGAAATTCTCGGTTCTAGTGTTTCATCTTTTCTTTTTCGGAGTTCCAAGTTTTCCACATTATCTCGTCGCGAAGCTCCATCTAAATCATCGCAAGGCTTCACCTTGTGTTGTCAACTTCTCTTTCTTTTTATCATCCTTTCATTACCGGAGTTATTCATGGAGGCTCTACATGGTGATTCGGCAAGGATTCTATTCATTTTTCAATTGTTCTTCAAGTTTTCTCTCGAAGTTATGATCTGCTAAGCTTTACTCTAAAATAAACATGGTGCTCAACACATGTTTTATTTTGAGGAGTTCAAGTATTCTTCATCTTGCATTTTGAGGTGCAATTCTCCTACCTTATCTTTGAGGTGGTGTTATGTCATTCTTGACAATTCGAGTTCGTGTTTGATGACTCACATATTGTCAAGAACGAGGTATTTTAAATCCATCAATCTCTTCTTTGGAGTTATCTTGGTATAGATTTCACCTAAAGCCTTCCATTGGGAATGTTGCTATTTGTGGTGCTTATCATTGATCCAAGCTTTCTCCATATCCTTCTCGGTGAAAGCAGTTTTCATGCCTTCGTTGATTGCAAACAAGCATTTGTTTTTCGTTAGTGGCAGAATGTCACCTCATAGTCTTGAGATGTTTTCCATAAGCCCACTACAAGCTTATTCTTTTCGTTGTTGGTTTTCCAACAACCCCGTTGTAACCTTCGTGGAAGGGTTCTTTCCAAGCTCAGTTGTGGCAGAAGTTGGCATTTTCTTCCCCATTCTGTTATTCCAATGATCTATCTTCTATTATTTCTTCCGGAGGCATTGTGATGTTGCTCTCTTCACCCATCACCTCGTTTTGTCAAGATCATGTTATTTTCTTGCTTATCCATTTAACAGGCGTGTCGTGTTTTCATTCGAGTTCTTCCATCTTATCAAGTTTTGCCTCTCTTTCCAACCTGAGTGCTGTCTGAAATCCTTCTTACCCATTGTGCCATTCTTTCAATAGTTCCAGAGGCAGTGTGTTATTGATTTCATCAAGTATCCTCTCATCTTGTCTAGTTCATGTTCTATTCCTTCCATGTTCAACCGGAGTGCTGCCCAAATTATATCAATCTTACTCCTTCTCCATCTAGTTTTAACCGGAGTGGTTTCAATATCTATCTTATCACTAAACCTCTTGGTTCTCATCGTATCCCTTGTTCCTCTTTTCTAACGGAGTGTTTTCAACTGTGCTCATCTTTGTTGTATTCTTCCTTTCATTTTGCTCAACCTCTCAAGGTTCATGGTTTCACTCATTCGTCAAAAAGCAACTTAGTTTACCTCTTCTCTTCCTCTTCCGTTTCTCTCTCGTGCCATCCTAGATCTCAGGACGAGATCCTCTCGTAGTGGTGGAGTGTTGTAATGCCCCGGATACAACTTTCCATATTCGTAACTCCGACTCTTGCCATTTCCGGCGATGTGATTTATTGTTTCCTCCATGGTTGGGTTCTTGTCTATTGTTTTGCTTTTGTTCTTGTTATGCATCTCATCTCATAGCATCATGCGCATTGTATCGGCATCGTTTTCATAAAACTTGCATCCGTTCGTGTTCCGCCGGTTCTCTCCGTTGTCCGTTCGGAGTCCAGACCACACTCGCACGCGCCCGCGGCACCTCCGAAATATTATTTTATAAGTGGCATAAAAATGTTCTCGGAATGGGTTGCAACTTGTCGTGTGGTCTTATTATAGTGTAGACAGACCGCCTGCCAAGTTTCGTCGCATTCGGAGCCCGATTGACTGCCCAACCGTTAAGTATAACCGCGATATAGTCGGTCTAGCGTCAGACGTTTTCGATTCGGAAACTGTTGGGCTGCCTTCTCTTCTCTCTTCTCAGCCCAACCCCCCTCCGCACAGCCCATCTAGTCCCTCTTTGCACAGTGCATCAACCCCTTGCCTTCGTTGACTGTTCCGTGACCACCTAACCCTCTTGCCAGCTCTCAGACCCCTCGCGCGCAACCATGTCCGAAACTTCCCCGAACCCGACCCGCCCTGTCGTTACCGTTGGATCCGAATTATCCCCAAACATCCCGAAAACATCTCCGTTTTCTTAATTGGATGTCCTAGCCTATTTATTCGTGACCGTCCGATTGCGATCGGAGGGACGAGGTAGCCCCTAAGCCTAGTCCACCTACTATATATGCACCGGACCAAACTATAGACCAACCCTAAAACCTAGGGGATCTGTCACATCCATTCCGTGTCCGCCGCCGCCACCAACTCACCATCTACCTCGGGATCCCTCTTGATCCCGAATCCACCAATCAACAGCCCCCTCCATCCTCCAGCGCCTCCTCTGCTCGATCCCGAGGGGATTACGAGCAGCAGCTCCAGCAGGACCCCGTCGCCACTTCCCCTCTTCTTCTCCTCCGTCCCTCCTTCCTCTGGTTTTCTCCCTCGTCTCTCACGCATCTCCCTCTCTGTACCAGGAACAGCCAAGGTTGGCCGCAGCTCCCTCGCCGCCGTTTGCACCAGGCCCCGCCAGAAGACGGACGGATCCGTCCTCCCGCGTCCACCCCGCGTCCCGCTCGTCCCGGAGCTCCCTTGCTTCGCCAAGTCCAATGCCGTGGGCGCCTCCTCTGCCTGACCCCGTCTCTCTCTCATTTTCGCCATGGCCGACCGTCCATGGAGATGAGCCGCGCCGCCCTGTTCACCTGCGACCTCGGGTCGCCTCTGCGTCGTCCTCACCGCCCGCGGGTGAGCTCCTTGCGCCACCCCGGCCCCTTTCTTTTCCTCGCGTAGCGCCGCTGCTGACTTCTCCGCTTCGTCGTCATTTTGCTGCAGGAGCCGAGGCCGTCGCCTCCTCAGCTCGTCGCGCCGCCTCCAGTTCCGCTGGATCCACCGCCTGCAGGCCTTCCTGGCCAGATCCCGCCATCGCGCAGCCGCTCCTCGCCCTGCCCACGCCAAGTCCCAGCGCCGCCCCATCTGCATCACGCCAAGTCCGCCGCCATCGTCCTGGTTCACGAGAACGAGCACGACCGCGCGCTTGTCCCTGCTCGCGTTGACCGCGCCCGCAGCGCGTTGCCGCCGCGTGGGCCTTAGGAGCGCTAACTCCCCAAGCCCAGTCGACCTCCCTCTGCTTCCAATCGGGCTTGGCCCATGGTGAGGCCACCCCCAGAGCCCCTCCTTTTGTTTTTTCTCCTGTTGGGCCAGGCTGCAGTTTCGGCCCGATAGTATTTTTTCCCTATTCTGCAATTTAGCTAATTTCGAGAGACTGCAGATTTGCAGAAAAACCCTCCATGTTCATGCATCAATAATTAATTAACCATGCATCGGATTAAAACAAGTTATATATGTAAAATGCTCAGAAAATTGTGTAGATTAATATTATGCCACTTTCTTCTATGTTAAAAATGTTTAACATGCTGTTTGCTTAAATTTGCTCCTATGCCATGTTAAAATGCTTTAATTCATAACTAAATAACCGTAGCTCGGATTTTAATAAACTTTATATGTATTTGGGGTGGAAAAATGCCTAGTTTAACATGGTGCACTTTGTTTTTCTGTTTAACAACATTAAAATTGTGTTTAGGGCAGAACAGTACCGAATTCATAAATTGCATATGGGGATCTTCCGGAATTGTTGTTTGTGGTTTCCGGCCTCAGTTAAACTTGCCTAGATAGGTAGTTTCATTATGTTTCACCTCTTGCCATGTTTAATAACATTTAATATTGTTGGGTACATAACCGAGATCGAACTAAATAATTGCATGTGGTGTTTCATCAATATGCGACTTGTTGCAAATTGAGCTCCACTTAACTTGTAGTATTGTTTGTTGCACTTTGCCATGCCATGCCTCATTAAACCGGACATGCATCATACTTGGTTGTGCATCGTGCCTTGTCTATGTGATGGTTGTTTACCATGTTGTTTGTTTCTTTCCGGTGTTGCTTCTTAGTTCCGGTAATGTTGCGTTCGTGAGGATTCGTTCGACTACGTCCACTTGTCTTCTTCATGGACTCGTTCTTCTTCCGTGCGGGATTTCAGGCAAGATGACCGCTACCCTGGATCTCACTACTATCATTGCTATGCTAGTTGCTTCGTTCTATCGCTATGCTGCGTTACATATTACCTGTTTATCGAGCCATCCCATATTGCCATGAACCTCTAACCTTGACACCTTTCCTATGCAAACCGTTGTTTGGCTATGTTACCGCTTCGCTCAGCCCCTCTTATAGCGTTGCTAGTTGCAGGTGAAGTTGAAGATTGCTCCATGGTGAACAGGATTTTGGTTGGGATATCACAATATCTCTTATATTATTAATGCATCTATATACTTGGTAAAGGGTGGAAGACTCGGCCTTTTGCCTAGTGTTTTGTTCCACTCTTGCCGCCCTAGTTTCTGTCATACCAGTGTTATGTTCCCGGATTTTGCGTTCCTTACGCGGTCGGGTGATTTATGGGACCCCCTTGACAGTTCGCTTTGAATAAAACTCCTCCAGCAAGGCCCAACCTTGGTTTCACCATTTGACTCACCACCACCTATCCTTTCCCTTGGGTCGGCCAACCCGAGGGTCATCTTTATTTTAGCCCCCCCGGGCCAGTGCTTGTCTAAGTGTTGGTCCGAACCGGGCAGACTGCGGGGCCACCTCGGGGCAACTCGAGGGCTGGTTTTACTCGTAGGCTGACCCATCCGGTGTGCCCTGAGAACGAGATATGTGCAGCTCCTATCGGGATTTGTCGGCGCATCGGGCGGCTTTGCTGGTCTTGTTTTACCATTGTCGAAATGTCTTGTAAACCGGGATTCCGAGTCTGATCGGATCTTCCTGGGAGAAGGTCTATTCCTTCGTTGATCGCGAGAGCTTGTCATGGGCTAAGTTGGGACACCCCTGCAGGGTATAATCTTTCGAAAGCCGTGCCTGCGGTTATAGGCAGATGGGAATTTGTTAATGTCCGGTTGTAGATAACTTGACACCAGATCCGATTTAAAACGCATCAACCGCGTGTGTAGCCGTGATGGGCTCTTTTCGGCGGAGTCCGGGAAGTGAACACGGTTTCTGAGTTATATTTGACGTAAGTAGGAGTTCAGGATCACTTCTTGATCATTGCTAGTTGACGACCATTCTGCTTGCTCTCTTCTCGCTCTTATTTGTGTATGTTAGCCACCATATATGCTTAGTCTCTGCTGCAGCCTCACCACTTTACCCCTTCCTTTCCCTTTAATCTTTGCTTGTCTTGATACCCATGGTAATGGGATTGCTGAGTCCTCGTGGCTCACAGATTACTACAACAACAGTTGCAGGTACAGGTTCTACGATGATCATGACGCGAGAGCGATGCTTGCTTGCATTAAGTTCTTCTTCTGCTTCTTCGATCAGGGGATAGGTTCCAGGTCGGCAGCCTGGGCTAGCAGGGTGGATGTCGTTTGAGTTTCTGTTTGTGATTCATCTGTAGTCGGATGATGCTCTGATGTATTATGATGTTGTATTCGTGTGGCATTGTATGCCTTATGTATGTATCCCCATCTATTATGTAATGTTGATGTAATGATATCCACCTTGCAAAAGTGTTTCAATATGCGGGTCTATCCTTGGTGGGACCTTCGAGTTCCTTTTGGATAGGGTCGCATATTGGGCGTGACACCAGTGCTCGCCTAAGTATTTGAAATCCTGCCGAGTGGAGAGCAAACCTCCCACTCGGGGGCTTAGCTGCAGCCCAGTGTTCGCCTAAGTATTTGAAATCCTACCGAGTGGAGAGCAAACCTCCCACTCGGAGGCTTAGCTGCAGCCCAGTGCTCGCCTAAGTATTTGAAATCCTACCGAGTGGAGAGCAAACCTCCCACTCGGGGGCTTAGCTGCAGCCCAGTGCTCGCCTAAGTATCTGAAATCCTACCGAGTGGAGAGCAGACCTCCCACTCGAGGGCTTAGCTGCAGCCCAGTGCTCGCCTAAGTATCTGAAATCCTACCGAGTGGAGAGCAAACCTCCCACTCGGGGGCTTAGCTGCAGCCTAGTGCTCGCCTAAGTATCTGAAATCCTACCGAGTGGAGAGCAGACCTCCCACTCGGGGGCTTAGCTGCAGCCCAGTGCTTGCCTAAGTATCTAAAATCCTACCGAGTGGAGAGCAAACCTCTCACTCGGGAGCTTAGCTGCAGCCCAGTGCTCGCCTAAGTGTATTGGGGAAAAAGTCGATTGCAATAAGCGCTTCGCTTTAACCTGCAAAAGACACCTCAAACCAAATGCAAACATATTCAACGACGAATTCAAGTTTGGATAACACCTAACGGAACCGAAAGTGCTCAGGCGCTATGCTTGTTAAGGTTTGTCGGTTACAAAACTCACTCGGCATACCGAGGCAAATTTAAAGTATCAAGCTCAGAAGTTTTTTACCCCTCCTGTGGAGGGCTGGAAGGTGCAACAAACTCGTCCAGATCAATTCCATCTGCAACCCGAGTGGCAGCAGCAATGAAGGTCTCCATGAAAGATCTGAAATCGTGCTTCTTGGTGTTAGCCACCCTAAGAGCCACCAGCTTGTCCTCTCGTGCATCCTTGCAGTGAACGCGGACCAGAGACAGAGCAACATCTGCACCGCACCTGGCCGAAGACTTCTTCCACTCCTGCACTCGACTTGGGACCTCGTTCAGTCGAATCATCAAGGACTCGAGGTCGTTCTGGAGTGTCTCTCTTGGCCAGAGTGTTGTGTCGATGCGAGAAGTTGCGACCTTCAGCCTTGCGAGATAATCGACGACAGCAGCAACACGAGATTCAAGCCGGAGCACATTCATGGCGACTTCATCTTTCACAAGAGAGTTGATGGGGTCTAGGTTTACTTCCAGTCGACCAGTCTCCTCTTCAAAGTTCTGGAAAAACTCTGCAAGCACAACCACCGAGTCAAGACAAACAGTTGGAGATTACAATTAAAATATTTGTTCGATACAAAGGATTACCTTCAAGCATGAGGAACAACTTCTTGGAGAGTCCACCCAGATAAGCCTCTAGATCGTTCTTCTTTCTCTTCAACTCACTGGCCTTGTCATTCAGGGTGGTCTTGTCACTTTTCAGTCGACTGACCTCCTGGTTGGCAGCATCAAGAGCAGCTTTCAGATTGGTGTTTTCTTCTTCAAGCTTGGTCACTGAAGCCAGCTTCTCATCTGCAAGCTTGGTCTTCTCTAAAGCAGTTTTTTGCATCTCAGCCAAGTCAAGTTCTTGCTTCTTCACGGCATCCCTCACTTTGCCTACAAAGTTACAGCGAGATTAGATTCAGAAACAAGTGAGAGGCAAATGCAGTCGTCAAAAGCCTCACCAAGCATACCTTTAGCTTCCTCCTTCGCCTTCGTCAAGTTCTCTTGGGCCAATTTTAGATCGAGCTCGAGCTGAATGTGTTTGTTCTCCAACTCAGTATAACGAGCCGCAATGTCACAGGATTTCTACAAAGAACCAATCGACAGATGTCAAAGACAATTCACTTCCGAGTGAGTAAGGAAAAATCATAGCGTTTCTAAGACTATGGCCGAATACAAACATTCGACCATAGTCTCGGGGACTACACCCAGTGGGTGCACTCAGCGTGCCCCCACTGTTTCATCAGTCAGAGTCGACCAGTTGACCAACAAAAAAAAGAGATGTTCTTCAGACTATAGTCAACTGCCAGCAGTCGACCACAGTCTCGGGGACTACACCCAGTGGGTGCACTCAGCGTGCCCCCACCGGTCTATGAATCTATTCGACCTAGTCGAGTAAGGAAAAAACTTAAAGCCTATGGTCGACTGCCAGCAGTCGACCATAGCCTTGGGGACTACACCCAGTGGGTGCACTCAGCGTGCCCCCACTAATCCGGAATTTCAATCGACACACCCAGTGGGTGTAGGACAAACTCTAAGAATTTCAGAAAGAAGAATTTTCAGATATCATATCCTAACAGAACAGGCAGTGACCGACTGACCTGAACGTTACTCTGAAGAGCCGAACTGGCGTCATAGGCTGCCTGGCTGGCTTCTCGTATTGCCTTCACTTGCTCCATCATGACCCCCGCTTGACGTATTGCTTCTTTAGCAGCACTAGCCTGGTCTTCTGGAACGGGGTAGATGGAGAAAAGCGAGGGCTGAGCAGCACTCGACAATGAAGGACGAGCACTCGTCAACAGAACCGCAAAGGTTACGGTAGGCCGAGTGACATTGTCTCCCTCCATGACCAACGTCTCGGGTGCTGGCACATCTTGAGTCGCCTTACTAGCAGACGTTTTCTTGCTCCTCCTCTGCCTTGGTGGTTCTTCGTCGTCGTCGTCAAGAAGGTCAACAACAATGTTAGATGAAGCTGCAGAAAGAATCAAAATTAGAGACAATAAGTCAGTCGACTGAAAACGGCATCACAAGAATCATACCAGGTTGTGAGGTAGCAGCATCCTCCATCTCGTGGTCTTCAGCCCTGGCCGAAGTATCAGAAGTAGCAGCGCTGCAGTTCCGGAAATCAGTCGATTGACCCATGAGTCGACCAAGAGCAAGTTCATGAAACGGGGAAAACTCAAGACTACCATTACCCTGAGATAGTGGGGATCACCATATTCATCTTCGGCAAGACCTTCGCAGGTTTCGATGGTGCCACTCGAGACTGCTTCGGAGCCTTCTCCGTCGGCGCCGGAGAAGTGGTCCGAAGGCGCTTGGTCGACTGGGTAGCGGTCGCGACCCCCTTACCACGCTCAGACGCGGGATCATGGAGAAGCTTCGAGCGTCTTTCCGAGCGGGGAGGTGCAACTTCCCCCTCCTCCTCCTCCTCTTCCTCCTCATCAGAGTCTTCAGCCTCATCATCGTCGTTAGCATCCGAATCCCACTCCTCCAAGCTTTCGCCCCCACTTCCTTCCTCCTCTTCAGTCGGCGTCTGCACTCCATTGGGCATCGAGTATAACTCCGTGGTGGCCTGTCAAGCAACAAAGCAAAACAAAGATCACTCGACCAATTCACAGCGAAGCAGAATGAATAAAGCAAGATTACACTCGAAGATAAGTGGCCATACCGTGTCCAGCGTATAGGTACAGTCGAGTGGCGGGATCCTCCTAGCCCCTCGAGGGTTGTCCTTGTTCCCTGTGATGGCAGCCACCCACCTCTCCAGCGTGGCGTCGTCGACGGCTTCTGGATGGACCCGAGTGGTATCTTCGGTACCGCAGTACAACCACATCGGGTGGCCTCGGTACAGAGGTTGGATGCGCCGCCTAAGGAAGACTTCCAGAAGATCCATGCCCGTCACTCCGTCCCGGACGAGTTGGACTACACGCTCCATCAACATTTTTACCTGGGCTTTCTCCTCAAGAAGCACCTTCAGAGAAGAGGGTTTGTCCACTCGGTCCATGGAGAACGGAGGGAGACCAGTCGACTGCCCCGGCGTCGGCTCGTCTTGGCAGTAGAACTAAGTCGACTGCCACCCTCTGACCGACTCAGGAAGGGTCATGGCCGGGAAAGTGCTCTTATTCCTCATCTGAATCCCAAGACCCCCGCACATCTGAATGACCTTGGTCCTCTCATCACCCGGACTCACCTTTTTCACCGTCTGAGAGCGACAGGTGAATATGTGCTTGAAGAGACCCCAGTGCGGTCGACAACCCAGGAAGTTCTCGCACATGGACACGAAAGCAGCAAGATGTCCGATAGAATTGGGAGTGAAATGGTGGAGTTGCGCCCCAAAAAAGTTCAGAAACCCTCGGAAGAAAACACTTGGCAGCAAAGAGAATCCACGATCTATGTGAGTGGCCAGGAGAACGCACTCACCCTCCTGCGGCTGCGGTTGGCACTCGGTCCCCGGAAGCCTGGCTGACCCATGGGGGATCAGTCCCTCATTGGCCAGGTCATTGAGATCTTTCTCAGTGATGGTCGAGCGGATCCAATCCCCTTGGACCCAACCCTTCGGCAGACGGGACCTTGACAAAGATCCGCCCCGACTGGACGGTCTCCCCTTCGCTTTCCCCGTCGCCGTCGCCTTCTTCGCGCGCTCTAGGGCTGCCGTCTTCTCCTTCACCATTGTCGCCGACGAAGCGCGCGAGGTGTGGATAGGCGGAGGCGAGAGCAGGCGCAGTGGGCGGAGGCAAAGAGGGAAGAGAGAAGAATGGGAAGGCACTATTCAAAAAACCCTCCCCCAGCGCTTTATATAAGGGCACTTCCGAGTGGCTGACGAGTGGGTCCAGGCGATCCTGTCACATCCCGAAACAGTTGCGCATGCACGATACGTGGTGAAAAAGGCAGCGCGGAAATTGAGGAGTCCACGCCTTATCCCATCCGATTGCCGCGGTCCGCCCCACTTCGCGCGCTTCCCAAATTTCGGATCCCGCAAAATCTGCTAACAGCAGATAAATCTGTCAGACGATATCTTTCCTACGATCCATCGCTCGGAAGTTCACCAAAGTCCAAAAACTTCACTCGACAGAAGACAAGAATGGATCAAGGCGACTGAAGTAAAAGTTGACGCCAACGTCGAAAGAAATGTCGCCGATCCAAGATACGACATAATCAAAGCATAGGAAATAAGTCGGAGAAAATCATCAACTCCTTCCTCACTCGAACCTCGATCCATTCGGGGGCTAATGATGATGTTATGTACCTAGGGTAGGGTCATGGACCTATCTAGGATACCATACCCAAGGACATCCTTAGACGAAGCTACCTTCCAGTCGACCAAGAGAGACTCCACTCGACCGGCTAAGAAGACACTCGACGAACCTAAAGACACTCGACCATGAAGACTCACTCGACCATCAGGATTTCAGGATCTACTCTGTATCCAAACGGTCTGTAATTAAGTAGTCTTAATGGTCATGATGACACTTTATGTAGGGCGTTACCAGTAATGCCCAGCTTTAATGTACTTTAACCCTCTGCTATGTGGGTTGGCTGGGGTCCTGGCGTCTTCTATATAAGCCACCCCCCTCCACTAGTAGAAGGGTTCGCACCCCTGTAACTCATATACACATAAACCAGTCGACCGCCTCCGAGCTCCAAGACGTAGGGCTATTACTTCCTCAGAGAAGGGCCTGAACTCGTTAAACACTCGTGTGTACAACTACTCCATAGCTAGGATCTTGCCTCTCCATACCTACCCCCCATTCTACTGTCAGACTTAGAATCACGACACCAGGCGGACCAACATCACCTGGACTACATCAACAAGCTTGATGTCCTTGTCTTCCGTACCCTTGACGCGTGTCTGGAGCACCGATAGTTCGTCGGACGAAGACCAGTTCAGGCCCTTCTTGGGCCAGGACGTAAGCCACAAGGGGGCTCCGGATCGGAATTCGGGAGCAGCGGCCCACTTTTTGCCGCGCGGCTCAGTGATGTAGAACCACTGCTGCTTCCACTCCTTGACAGAATCATTGAAAGTACCTATCGGCCATGTGACCTTGGGCATCCTGCTCACCATGGCACCTCTGCACTCGGCGTGCTTGCTATTCACCACCTTGGGCTTCACATTGAAAATCTTCAGCCATAAGCCGAAGTGTGGCGAGATGCGGAGAAAAGCCTCACATAGGATGATAAACGTCGAGATGTTGAGGAAGGAATTAGGGGATAGATCATGAAAATCAATCCCGTAATAATACATGATGCCGCGAACAAATGGGTGAAGGGGAAACCGGAGCCCGCGGATAAAATGAGGGAGGAACACAACCCTCTCATGGGGATCCGGAGTGGGGACAATCTGTCCCGCCGTCGGAAGATGGTGGCTGATTTTCTTCGCCAGGTACCCGGCCTCCCGAAGCTTTTTGATATCTTTCTCCTGGATGGTAGAGGCCATCCATTTGCCTCCTACTCCGGATCCGGACATTTTCGGAGAACCTTTGTTGGTGGAGAAGATGAACGCTTGGGCGTTAGGGCTCGAGTGAAAGGGGATGGACGAGCAGAAGGAGAAGGAGGCGTGGGTGAAAAGGAATATGCCTTTTCTCTTTATATGAGCAATCAAACTTTGTGCCTCCCTGCTTCCCGGTAGAGCCTACTCGTTCCCCACTCACCGTGATTGGTGGTGCGGTTGGGTTACCCACACCCGTATTAATGAGAATCCCCCAATAAGGGGACACGATCTATGCTTCCACAAGACATGCCGAGGAAACCGCCTCATGATATGCGCAGTAGCTGGTTGGAAGAAACGGTTCAAATACTGACCGGACCATGGCATGATGTCACTCTACAGAAGTTGTCAGCAGATTCGATTTGTCGAATACTGTGCTCTCTAGATGGTGTGTGGAGATTATTTTTGCAGAGCCGGACATGATTCTTGTGTTCGGAATCTTCTACGGAGTATTCGGAGATGGAACCCGCCTTGCAATGCCGAAGACAATCTGCGCGCCGGACTCGTCGTCATTGAAGCCTGGTTCAGGGGCTACTGAGGGAGTCCTGGATTAGGGGGTATCCGGACAGCCAGACTGTTGGGGAACGTAGTAATTTCACAAAAAAATCCTACGCACACGCAAGATCATGGTGATGACATAGCAACAAGAGGGGAGAGTGTTGTCCACGTACCCTCGTAGACCGTAAGTGGAAGCGTTATGACAACGCGGTTGATGTAGTCGTGCGTCTTCACGATCCGACCGATCCAAGTACCGAACGTACGGCACCTCCGAGTTCAGCACACGTTCAGCTCGATGACGATCCCCGGACTCCGATCCAGCAGGGTGTCAGGGATGAGTTCCGTCAGCACGATGGCATGGTGACGATGATGATGTTCTACCGGCGCAGGGCTTCGCCTAAACTCCGCGACGATATGACCGAGGTGGAATATGGTGGAGGGGGGCACCGCACACGGCTAAGGAACGATCCGTAGATCAACTTGTGTGTTATGGGGTGCCCCCTGCCCCCGTATATAAAGGAGGGAGGGGGAGGTGCGGCCGGCCCCCTTGGGGTGCGCCTGGAGGAGTCCTACTCCCACCGGGAGTAGGACTCCCCCCTCTTGCCTTGGTGGAGAAGGAAAGGAGGGAGGGGAAAGAGGAAAGGGGGGCGCCGCCCCCCCCTTCCTTGTCCTATTCGGACTAGGGGGGAGGGGGCGCGCGGCCTGCCCTGGCCGGCCCTCCTCTTCTCCCTCATGGCCCACTAAGGCCCATTAACCCCCGGGAGGGTTCCGGTAACCCCCCGGTGTTCCGGTAAAATCCCGATTTCACCCGGAACCTTTCCGATGTCCAAACATAGGCTTCCAATATATCAATCTTTATGTCTCGACCATTTCGAGACTCCTCGTCATGTCCGTGATCACATCCGGGACTCCGAACAAACTTCGGTACATCAAAACTTATAAACTCATAATAAAACTGTCATCGTAACGTTAAGCGTGCGGACCCTACGGGTTCGAGAACTATGTAGACATGACTTAGAACTATTCTCGGTCAATAACCAATAGCGGAACCTGGATGCCCATATTGGTTCCTACATATTCTACGAAGATCTTTATCGGTCAAACCGCATAACAACATACGTTGTTCCTTTTGTCATCGGTATGTTACTTGCCCGAGATTTGATCGTCGGTATCCAATACCTAGTTCAATCTCGTTACCGGCAAGTCTCTTTACTCGTTACGTAATGCATCATCCCGTAACCAACTCATTTGGTCACATTGCTTGCAAGGCTTATAATGATGTGCATTACCGAGAGGGCCCAGAGATACCTCTCCGACAATCGGAGTGACAAAACCTAATCTCGAAATACGCCAACTCAACATGTACCTTCGGAGACACCTGTAGTACTCCTTTATAATCACCCAGTTACGTTGTGACGTTTGGTAGTACCCAAAGTGTTCCTCCGGTAAACGGGAGTTGCATAATTCTCATAGTTACAGGAACATGTATAAGTCATGAAGAAAGCAATAGCAATATACTAAACGATCAAGTGCTAGGCTAACGGAATGGGTCATGTCAATCACATCATTCTCCTAATGATGTGATCCCATTAATCAAATGACAACACATGTCTATGGTTAGGAAACATAACCATCTTTGATTAATGAGCTAGTCAAGTAGAGGCATACTAGTGACTATATGTTTGTCTATGTATTCACACATGTATCATGTTTCCGGTTAATACAATTCTAGCATGAATAATAAACATTTATCATGATATGAGGAAATAAATAATAACTTTATTATTGCCTCTAGGGCATATTTCCTTCAGTCTCCCACTTGCACTAGAGTCAATAATCTAGATTACATAGTAATGATTCTAACACCCATGGAGTCTTGGTGCTGATCATGTTTTGCTCGTGAGAGTGGCTTAGTCAACGGGTCTGCAACATTCAGATCCGTATGTATCTTGCAAATCTCTATGTCTCCCACTTGGACTTGGTCCCGAATGGAATTGAAGCGTCTCTTGATGTGCTTGGTCCTCTTGTGAAATCTGGATTCCTTTGCCAAGGCAATTGCACCAGTATTGTCACAGAAGATTTTCATTGGTCCCGATGCACTAGGTATGACACCTAGATCGGAAATGAACTCCTTCATCCAGACTCCTTCATTTGCTGCTTCCGAAGCAGCTATGTACTCCGCTTCACATGTAGATCCCGCCACGACGCTTTGTTTAGAACTGCACCAACTTACAGCTCCACCGTTTAATAAAAACACGTATCCGGTTTGCGATTTAGAATCGTCCGGATCAGTGTCAAAGCTTGCATCGACGTAACCATTTACGACTAGCTCTTTGTCACCTCCATATACGAGAAACATATCCTTAGTCCTTTTCAGGTATTTCAGGATGTTCTTGACCGCTGTCCAGTGATCCACTCCTGGATTACTTTGGTACCTTCCTGCCAAGCTTATTGCTAAGCATACGTCAGGTCTGGTACACAGCATTGCATACATGATAGAACCTATGGCTGAAGCATAGGGAACATCTTTCATTTTCTCTCTATCTTCTGCTGTGGTCGGGCATTGAGTTTGACTCAACTTCACACCTTGTAGTACGGGCAAGAACCCTTTCTTTGCCTGATCCATTTTGAACCTTTTCAAAATTTTATCAAGGTATGTGCTTTGTGAAAGTCCTATTAAGCGTCTTGATCTATCTCTATAGATCTTGATGCCCAATATGTAAGCAGCTTCACCGAGGTCTTTCATTGAAAAACTTTTATTCAAGTATCCCTTTATACTATCCAGAAATTCTATATCATTTCCAATTAATAATATGTCATCTACATATAATATCAGAAATGCTACAGAGCTCCCACTCACTTTCTTGTAAATACAGGCTTCTCCAAAAGTCTGTATAAAACCATATGCTTTGATCACACTATCAAAGCGTTTATTCCAACTCCGAGATGCTTGCACCAGTCCATAAATGGAACGCTGGAGCTTGCACACTTTGTTAGCACCTTTTGGATCAACAAAACCTTCTGGCTGCATCATATACAACTCTTCTTCCAGAAATCCATTCAAGAATGCAGTTTTGACATCCATTTGCCAAATTTCATAATCATGAAATGCAGCAATAGCTAACATGATTCGGACAGACTTAAGCATCGCTACGGGTGAGAAAGTCTCATCGTAGTCAACTCCTTGAACTTGTCGAAAACCTTTCGCAACAAGTCGAGCTTTATAGACAGTTACATTACCATCAGCGTCAGTCTTCTTCTTAAAGATCCATTTGTTCTCAATGGCCTGCCGATCATCGGGCAAGTCAACCAAAGTCCATACTTTGTTCTCATACATGGATCCCATCTCAGATTTCATGGCCTCTAGCCATTTTGCGGAATCTGGGCTCATCATCGCTTCCTCATAGTTCGTAGGTTCGTCATGGTCAAGTAACATGACTTCCAGAATAGGATTACCGTACCACTCTGGTGCGGATCTTATTCTGGTAGACCTTCGAAGTTCAGTAGAAATTTGATCTGAAGTTTCATGATCAATATCATTAGCTTCCTCACTAATTGGTGTAGGTGTCACAGGAACCGATTCATGTGATGAACTACTTTCCAATAAGGGAGCAGGTACAGTTACCTCATCAAGTTCTACTTTCCTCCCACTCACTTCTTTCGAGAGAAACTCCTTCTCTAGAAAGGATCCATTCTTAGCAACGAATGTCTTGCCTTCGGATCTGTGATAGAAGGTATACCCAACTGTTTCTTTTGGGTATCCTATGAAGACACATTTCTCCGATTTAGGTTCGAGCTTATCTGGTTGAAGTTTTTTCACATAAGCGTCGCAGCCCCAAACTTTAAGAAACGACAACTTTGGTTTCTTGCCAAACCACAGTTCAGAAGGCGTCGTCTCAACGGATTTTGATGGTGCCCTATTTAACGTGAATGCGGCCGTCTCTAAAGCATAACCCCAAAACGATAGCGGTAAATCAGTAAGAGACATCATAGATCGCACCATATCTAGTAAAGTACGATTACGACGTTCGGACACACCATTTCGTTGTGGTGTTCCGGGTGGCGTGAGTTGCGAAACTATTCCGCATTGTTTTAAATGTAGACCAAACTCGTAACTCAAATATTCTCCTCCACGATCAGATCGTAGAAATTTTATTTTCTTGTTACGATGATTTTCCACTTCACTCTGAAATTCTTTGAACTTTTCAAATGTTTCAGACTTGTGTTTCATCAAGTAGATATACCCATATCTGCTCAAATCATCTGTGAAGGTGAGAAAATAACGATACCCGCCGCGAGCCTCAACATTCATTGGACCACAAACATCAGTATGTATGATTTCCAACAAATCTGTTGCTCTCTCCATAGTACCGGAGAACGGTGTTTTAGTCATCTTGCCCATGAGGCACGGTTCGCAAGTACCAAGTGATTCATAATCAAGTGATTCCAAAATTCCATCAGTATGGAGTTTCTTCATGCGCTTTACACCGATATGACCTAAACGGCAGTGCCACAAATAAGTTGCACTGTCATTATTAACTCTGCATCTTTTGGTTTCAACACTATGAATATGTGTATCACTACTATCGAGATTCAATAAAAATAGACCACTCTTCAAGGGTGCATGACCATAAAAGATATTACTCATATAAATAGAACAACCATTATTCTCTGATTTAAATGAATAACCGTCTCGCATCAAACAAGATCCAGATATAATGTTCATGCTCAACGCTGGCACCAAATAACAATTATTCAGGTCTAAAACTAATCCCGAAGGTAGATGTAGAGGTAGTGTGCCGACCGCGATCACATTGACTTTGGAACCGTTTCCCACGCGCATCGTCACCTCATCCTTGGCCAGTGCTCGCTTATTCCGTAGTCCCTGTTTCGAGTTGCAAATGTTAGCAACAGAACCAGTATCAAATACCCAGGTGCTACTGCGAGCTCTAGTAAGGTACACATCAATAACATGTATATCACATATACCTTTGTTCACCTTGCCATCCTTCTTATCCGCCAAATACTTGGGGCAGTTCCGCTTCCAGTGTCCAGTCTGCTTGCAGTAGAAGCACTCAGTTTCAGGCTTAGGTCCGGACTTGGGTTTCTTCTCTTGAGGAGCAACTTGCTTACTGTTCTTCTTGAAGTTCCCCTTCTTCTTCCCTTTGCCCTTTTTCTTGAAACTGGCGGTCTTATTAACCATCAACACTTGATGCTCCTTCTTGATTTCTACCTCCGTGGCTTTTAGCATTACGAAGAGCTCGGGAATCGTCTTGTTCATCCCTTGCATATTATAGTTCATCACGAAGCTCTTGTAGCTTGGTGGCAGTGATTGAAGAATTCTGTCAATGACACTATCATCAGGAAGATTAACTCCCAGTTGAATCAAGTGATTATTGTACCCAGACATTTTGAGTATATGTTCACTGACAGAACTATTCTCCTCCATCTTGCAGCTATAGAACTTATTGGAGACTTCATATCTCTCAATCCGGGCATTTGCTTGAAATATTAACTTCAACTCCTGGAACATCTCATATGCTCCATGACGTTCAAAACATCGTTGAAGACCCGGTTCTAAGCCGTAAAGCATGGCACACTGAACTATCGAGTAGTCATCAGCTTTGCTCTGCCAGACGTTCTTAACGTCGTCAGTTGCATCAGCAGCAGGCCTGGCACCCAGCGGTGCTTCCAGGACGTAACTTTTCTGTGCAGCAATGAGGATAATCCTCAGGTTACGGACCCAGTCCGTGTAATTGCTACCATCATCTTTCAACTTTGCTTTCTCAAGGAACGCATTAAAATTCAACGGAACAACAGCATGAGCCATCTATCTACAACAAACATATAGATAAGCAAAAAAACTATCAGGTACTAAGTTCATGATAAATTTAAGTTCAATTAATCATATTACTTAAGAACTCCCACTTAGACAGACATCTCTCTAGTCATCTAAGTGATCACGTGATCCAAATCAACTAAACCATAACCGATCATCACGTGAGATGGAGTAGTTTTCAATGGTGAACATCACTATGTTGATCATATCTACTATATGATTCACGCTCGACCTTTCGGTCTCCGTGTTCCGAGGCCATATCTGCATATGCTAGGCTCGTCAAGTTTAACCTGAGTATTCTGCGTGTGCAAAAACTGGCTTGCACCCGTTGTAGATGGACGTAGAGCTCATCACACCCGATCATCACGTGGTGTCTGGGCACGACGAACTTTGGCAACGGTGCATACTCAGGGAGAACACTTCTTGATAATTTTAGTGAGAGATCATCTTAAAATGCTACCGTCAATCAAAGCAAGATAAGATGCATAAAGGATTAACATCACATGCAATCAATATAAGTGATATGATATGGCCATCATCATCTTGTGCTTGTGATCTCCATCTCCGAAGCACCGTCGTGATCACCATCGTCACCGGCGCGACACCTTGATCTTCATCGTAGCATCTTTGTCGTTTACGCCATCTATTGCTTCTACGACTATCGCTACCGCTTAGTGATAAAGTAAAGCAATTACAGGGCGTTTGCATTTCATACAATAAAGCGACAACCATATGGCTCCTGCCAGTTGCCGATAACTTCGGTTACAAAACATGATCATCTCATACAATAAAATATAGCATCACGTCTTGACCATATCACATCACAACATGCCCTGCAAAAACAAGTTAGACGTCCTCTACTTTGTTGTTGCAAATTTTACGTGGCTGCTACGGGCTTTAGCAAGAACCGTTCTTACCTACGCATCAAAACCACAACGATAGTTCGTCAAGTTAGTGCTGTTTTAACCTTCGCAAGGACCGGGCGTAGCCACACTTGATTCAGCTAAAGTGAGAGAGACAGACACCCGCCAGCCACCTTTAAGCACAAGTGCTCGCAACGGTGAAACCAGTCTCGCGTAAGCGTACGCGTAATGTCGGTCCGGGCCGCTTCATCTCACAATACCGCCGAACCAAAGTATGACATGCTGGTAAGCAGTATGACTTGTATCGCCCACAACTCACTTGTGTTCTACTCGTGCATATAACATCAACGCATAAAACCAGGCTCGGATGCCACTGTTGGGGAACGTAGTAATTTCAAAAAAAATTCCTACGCACACGCAAGATCATGGTGATGACATAGCAACGAGAGGCGAGAGTGTTGTCCACGTACCCTCGTAGACCGTAAGCGGAAGCGTTATGACAACACGGTTGATGTAGTCGTACATCTTCACGATCCGACCGATCCAAGTACCGAACGTACGGCACCTCCAAGTTCAGCACACGTTCAGCTCGATGACGATCCCCGGACTCCGATCTAGCAGGGTGTCGGGGATGAGTTTCGTCAGCACGATGGCGTGGTGACGATGATGATGTTCTACCGGTGCAGGGCTTCGCCTAAACTCCGCGACGATATGACCGAGGTGGAATATGGTGGAGGGGGGCACCGCACACGGCTAAGGAACGATTCGTAGATCAACTTGTGTGTTATGGGGTGCCCCCCTGCCCTCGTATATAAAGGAGGGAGGGGAGGTGCGGCCGGCCCCCTTGGGGTGCGCTTGGAGGAGTCCTACTCCCACCGGGAGTAGGACTCCTCCCTCTTGCCTTGGTGGAGAAGGAAAGGGGGGAGGGGAAAGAGGAAAGGGGGGCGCCCCCCCTTCCTTGTCCTATTCGGACTAGGGGGGGAGGGGGCGCGCGGCCTGCCCTGGCCGGCCCTCCTCTTCTCCCTCATGGCCCACTAAGGCCCATTAACCCCCGGGAGGGTTCCGGTAACCCCCCGGTGTTCCGGTAAAATCCCGATTTCACCCGGAACCTTTCCGATGTCCAAACATAGGCTTCCAATATATCAATCTTTATGTCTCGACCATTTCGAGACTCCTCGTCATGTCCGTGATCACATCCGGGACTCCGAACAAACTTCGGTACATCAAAACTTATAAACTCATAATAAAACTATAATCGTAATGTTAAGCGTGCGGACCCTACGGGTTCGAGAACTATGTAGACATGACTTAGAACTATTCTCGGTCAATAACCAATAGCGGAACCTGGATGCCCATATTGGTTCCTACATATTCTACGAAGATCTTTATCGGTCAAACCGCATAACAACATACGTTGTTCCTTTTGTCATCGGTATGTTACTTGCCCGAGATTTGATCGTCGGTATCCAATACCTAGTTCAATCTCGTTACCGGCAAGTCTCTTTACTCGTTACGTAATGCATCATCCCGTAACCAACTCATTTGGTCACATTGCTTGCAAGGCTTATAATGATGTGCATTACCGAGAGGGCCCAGAGATACCTCTCCGACAATCGGAGTGACAAAACCTAATCTCGAAATACGCCAACTCAACATGTACCTTCGGAGACACCTGTAGTACTCCTTTATAATCACCCAGTTACGTTGTGACGTTTGGTAGTACCCAAAGTGTTCCTCCGGTAAACGGGAGTTGCATAATTCTCATAGTTACAGGAACATGTATAAGTCATGAAGAAAGCAATAGCAATATACTAAACGATCAAGTGCTAGGCTAACGGAATGGGTCATGTCAATCACATCATTCTCCTAATGATGTGATCCCATTAATCAAATGACAACACATGTCTATGGTTAGGAAACATAACCATCTTTGATTAATGAGCTAGTCAAGTAGAGGCATACTAGTGACTATATGTTTGTCTATGTATTCACACATGTATCATGTTTCCGGTTAATACAATTCTAGCATGAATAATAAACATTTATCATGATATGAGGAAATAAATAATAACTTTATTATTGCCTCTAGGGCATATTTCCTTCACAGACTATATACTTTAGCCGGACTGTTGGACTATGAAGATACAAGATTGAAGACTTCGTCCCGTGTCCGGATGGGACTCTCCTTTGCGTGGAAGGCAAGCTTGGCGATTCGGATGTTAGATCTCCTTCTTTGTAACCGACTCTGTGTAACCCTAGCCTTCTCTGGTGTCTATATAAACCGGAGGGTTTAGTCCATAGGACAAGAATAATCATAATCATAGGCTAGCTCCTAGGGTTTAGCCTCTACGATCTCGTGGTAGATCAACGCTTGTAGTACTCATATCATCAAGATCAATCAAGCAGGAAGTAGGGTATTACCTCCATCGAGAGGGCCCGAACCTGGGTAAACATCGTGTCCCCAGCCTCTTGTTACCATTAGCCTTAGACGCACAGTTTGGGACCCCCTACCCAAGATCCGCCGGTTTTGACACCGACATTAACCACTTACGATGAGCTCTTTGTCACCTCCATAAACGAGAAACATATCCTTAGTCCTTTTCAGGTACTTCAGGATGTTCTTGACCGTTGTCCAGTGATCCATTCCTGGATTACTTTGGTACCTCCCTGCTAAACTTATAGCAAGGCACACATCAGGTCTGGTACACAACATAGCATACATGATAGAACCTATGGCTGAGGCATAGGGAATGACTTTCATTTTCTCTCTATCTTCTATGGTGGTCTGGCATTGAGTCTGACTCAACTTCACACCTTGTAACACAGTCGAGAACCCTTTCTTTGACTGATCCATTTCGAACCTTTTCAAAACTTTATCAAGGTATTTGCTTTGTGAAAGTCCTATCAAGCGTCTTGATCTATCTCTATAGATCTTGATGCACAATATATAAGCAGCTTCACTGAGGTCTTTCATTGAAAAACTGTTATCCAAGTATCCTTTTATGCTATCCAGAAATTTTGTATCATTTCCAATCAACAATATGTCATCCACATATAATATTAGAAATGTTAAAGAGCTCCCACTCACTTTCTTGTGAATACAGGCTTCTCCAAAAGTCTGTATAAAACCATATGCTTTGATCACCTCACCAAAGCGTATATTCCAACTCCGAGATGCTTGCACCAGTCCATAAATGGATCGCTGGAGCTTGCACACTTTGTCAACACCTTTACGATTGAAAAAACCTTCTGGTTGCATCATATACAACTCTTCTTTAAGAAATCCATTAAGGAATGCAATTTTGATGTCCATTTGCCAGATTTCATAATCATAAAATGCGGCAATTGCTAACATGATTCACACAGACTTAAGCATCGCTACAGGTGAGAAAGTCTCATCGTAGTCAACTCCTTGAACTTTGTCGAAAACCTTTTGCAACAAGTCAAGCTTTATAGACAGTAACATTACCATCAGCGTTAGTCTTCTTCTTAAAGATCCATTTATTCTCTATGGTTCACCGACGGGCAAATCCACCAAAGTCCATACTTTGTTCTCATACATGGATCCTATCTCAGATTTCATGGCCTCAAGCCATTCATTGGAATCCGGGCTCATCATAGCTTCTTGATAGTTCGTAGGTCCGTCATGGTCAAGTAACATGACTTCTAGAACAGGATTATCGTACCACTCTGGTGCGGATGGTGCTCTGGTTTACCTACGAGGTTCTGTAGTAACTTGATCTGAAGTTTCATGATCATTATCATTAGTTTCGTCTCCAGTTGGTGTAGGCATCACGGGGACGGATTTCTCGGATGAGCTACTTTCCAAATTGAGAGAAGGTGCAATTACCTCATCAAGTTCTACTTTCTTCCCACTCACTTCTTTCGAGAGAAACTCCTTCTCTAGAAAGGTTCTGATACGTCTCCAATGTATCTACTTTTCTAAACACTTTTGCCCTTGTTTTGGACTCTAACTTGCATGATTTGAATGAAACTAACCCGGACTGACGCTGTTTTCAGCAGAACTACCATGATGTTGTTTTATGTGTAGAAAAGAAAAGTTCTCGGAATGACCTGCAAATCCACGGGGGCACTTTTTGGAATTAATAAGAATTTCTGGGCAAAAGAAATACACGAGGGGGCCCACGGCCTGTCCATGAGACAGGGGGGCGCGCCCCCCTGTAGGGCACGCCCCTATCTCGAGGGCCCCCTGGACCTCCACCGACCTCAACTCCAACTCTATATCTTCCGTCTCGCGGAGAAAAAAATCACAGAGAAAGTTTCATCACGTTTTACGACACGGAGCCGCCGCCAAGCCCTAATCTCTCTCGGGAGGGCTGATCCGGAGTCCGTTCGGGGCTCCGAAGAGGGGGATTCGTCGCTGTCGTCATCATCAACCATCCTTCATCACCAATTTCATGATGCTCACCTCCGTGCGTGAGTAATTCCATCGTAGGCTTGCTGGACGGTGATGGGTTGGATGAGATTTACCATGTAATCAAGTTAGTTTTGTTGGGGTTTGATCCCTAGTATCCACTATGTTTTGAGATTGATGTTGCTATGACTTTGCTATACTTAATGCTTGTCACTAGGGCCCGAGTGCCATGATTTCAGATCTGAACCTATTATGTTTTCATGAATATATATGTGTTCTTGATCCTATCTTGCAAGTCTATAGTCACCTATTATGTGTTATGATCCGACGACCCCGAAGTGATAATAATCGAGATACTTCTCGGTGATGACCGTAGTTTGAGGAGTTCATGCATTCACTATGTGTTAATGCTTTGGTCCGGATCTCTATTAAAAGGAGGCCTTAATATCCCTTAGTTTCCACTAGGACCCAGCTGCCACGGGAGGGTAGGACAAAAGATGTCATGCAAGTTCTTTTCCATAAGCACGTATGACTATTTACGGAATACATGCCTACATTACATTGAGGAATTGGAGCTAGTTCCGTGTCACCCTATGTTATAGCTATTACATGAGGAATCGCATCCAGCATAATTATCCGTCACTGATCCATTGCCTACGAGCTTTTCACATATTGTTCTCCGCTTATTTACTTTTCCGTTGCAACTGTTACAACTACTATAAAACCCCCCAAAACGTTTATCTTTACTATTGCTACTGTTACCATTATTATCATACTACTTTGCTACTAAATACCTTGCTGCAGATACTAAGTGATCCAGGTGTGGTTGAATCGACAACTCAACTGCTAATACTCAAGAATATTCTTTGGCTCCCCTTGTGTCAAATCAATAAATTTCCCTGCTAATACTCAAGGATATGATTTATTACTTCTCTGCTAAATATTTCCCTGCTCATAAGAAACAAGCTGCCTTGCAGGAAATATATAATTTTGTGCAAATCAAAGAAGAGAGTCTCCCACAAGCTTGGGGGAGGCTTCTCAGATTACTTAATGCTTTGCCTGATCATCCACTTAAGAAAAATGAAATACTTGATATCTTTTATAATGGACTAACCGATACTTCCAAGGACTACTTGGATAGTTGTGTTGGTTGTGTTTTCAGGGAAAGAATAGTCGATGAAGCTGAGTTACTATTGAATAATATGTTGACTAATGAAAATAATTGGACTCTACCTAAGCCAATTCCTGAAGAAATTCCTGAACCAATTGAGCCAACTCCTGAGCCTATTCCTAAACCCACTCCGAAGAAGAGAGGTGTTTTATTTCTCAGTCCTGAAGATATGCAAGAGGCAAAGAAATCAATGAAACAAAAAGGTATTAAAGCTGAAGATGTTAAGAATTTACCACCTATTGAAGAAATACATGGTCTTAATATACCGCCTGTTGAAGAAACGCATTGTCTTGATAAGCCGACACAGGTAGTAAAGGTAAATTCTCTCTATAGATATGATAAAGATGAAATCCCACCTACTAAATTTCATAGCCCTTGCTTAGATGAATTTGATGATTTCACGAATAGACAAGCAAATTTCAATGATTATGTTAGTAGACAATTGAAGAATAATTCTTATACTATAGTACGCTTGAATGATTATGTAGCTAGAGTAAAAGGTGAACTTAAACTCACTAGTAAACATGCTTCCATGATTGCTACTCAAGCTGAACAAGTACTTAAGGCTCAGAATGAATTGCTTGCTGAATTAAATAATAAAAATGACTTTGCTGTTAGAGTGGCTACTAGAACTGGTAGAATGACTCAGGAACCTTTGTATCCTGAAGGCCACCCTAAAAGAATTGAATAAGATTCTCAGAATAATAATCTAGATGCTCCTAGTTCTACTAAGAAGAAGAAAAATAAGAATGATAGGACTTTGCAAACTTCTAGTGAGCCTAATGTAGAAATACCTGAGAATCCTAATAATACTTCTATCTCTGATGCTGAAACACAATCCAAAGATGAACATGAACCTGATGATAATGCTAATAATGATGTTCATGTAGATGCTCAACCTAGTAATAACAATGATATAGAAATTGAATCTACGGTTGGTCTTGATAACCCACAATCAAGAAATCAACGTTATGATAAGAGAGATTTTGTTGCTAGGAAGCATGGTAAAGAAAGAGAACCATGGGTTCAGAAACCCATGCCCTTTCCTCCTAAACCGTCCAAGTCAAAGGATGATGAGGACTTTGAGCGTTTTGCTGAAATGATTAAACCTATTTTCTTATGCATGCGCTTAACTGATATGCTTAAAACAAACCCTTATGCTAAATATATGAAAGATATCATCACTAATAAGAGGAAAATACCTGAAACTGAGATTTCCACCATGCTTGCCAACTATACCTTTAAGGGTGGAATACCTAAGAAACTTGGTGATCCCGGAGTACCCACTATACCTTGCTCTATTAAAAGAATTTATGTTAAAACTGCTTTATGTGATTTAGGAGCCAGTGTTAGTGTTATGCCTCTTTCCTTATATCATAGACTTGAATTGAATAAGTTGACACCTACTGAAATATCTTTGCAAATGGCTGACAAATCAACTGCTATACCTGTCGGCATTTGTGAGGACGTGCCTGTTGTTGTTGTGAATGTTACTATCTTAACAAACTTCGTTATTCTTGATATTCCCGAGGATGATAGTATGTCTATTATTCTTGGTAGACCCTTTTTAAATACTGCAGGAGCTGTTATTGATTGCAACAAAGGCAATGTCACTTTTCATGTTAATGGTAATGAGCATACTGTTCATTTTCCGAGGAAGCAAATCCAAGTTCATAACATAAATACTATTGAGAAAATCCCATCAATTATTATTGGAGGTTTTGAATTTCCTCTCCCTACTGTCAAGAAAAAGTATGATATTCTTATTGTTGGGGATTTTCATATCCCCGTTGAGGTAACTTAGTGTTATTTGAAATTTCTCCGGTTCCGTGCTATTCGGAATGAGTTTGTTAACAAGACTTGATCAACCTTGTTAGTGGATTCATTTTGATAATCATGAGATGGATGAAACTAAAAGGCACAACCTTCTGCACCCTCTTTTTACTTTCTGATATTTAGATTAAATAAAGCAAAAATAGTATTATCCGTCTATTTTCTGAATTATCCGTGCATTAAAAATAGTCCGAAAATAAAAATGCTCCAAATGCCCTGCAAATTTAGTATTATTTTTTCTGGAATATTTGAGGATTTTAGGCACTGAAAACACTGCAGGAGGGGCAAGCACCAGGCCACGAGAGAGGAGGGCACCCCCCCTATAGGGCGCCCCCTGTCTCGTGGGCCCCCACTACTAGGGAAAACCTTATACACAGAATGTTACCAGTAGCGTTGTACAAAATCAAATGCTACTGCAACTTAGTAGCAGCACGCGTAGCGCGCTTACGTGTAAGGCGCTACTGCTACTCTCCTTAGCTGTAGCGCGCTTACGTGTAAGGCGCTGCTGCTAACGAAAATAAAATAAAATGGAAAACAAGTAGAAAAGTAAATGAAAATGAAAGAAATAGAAAAAGGAAAAAGGAAAAAAAATAAAATGTAAAGAAAAATAAAAGAAAAAAGGGAAAAAAGGAGAAAGGAATAGCAGTAGCGGGTTTCAGGAAATGCGCTGTAGCTAACTTAGCTATAGCGCGTTTCAGAAACGCGCTACCGTTACGTTTCACTTAAACAGGGGTTTCCCCCCGCCCCCCGGCCACCACACTTCTTCCCCAAATCCCTCGCCCTCGCCGCCGTCTCCCCAATTCGCCGTCGCCCCACTTCGCCGCCATCTCCTACCGGCGTGGACACCCGCAACCTCACCGTATCCCCCCGAGGCCACCGTCATCCTCATCGCCGCCGCTCGAGGCCGCCCTCAGCCTCACCGCCGCCGCCCGAAGCTGCCCTCGACGTCACCGTCGGTGCCCTCCACCTCACCGCCGCCCGAGCCCGCCCAGGACCGCCGTTGCCCGTGCCCGAGCCCGCCCTCTCCGCCCCTGCCTCCGTCACCGAGCACCTCCCCACCACCGTCTCTCCACTCTCTGTAAGTCCCCCACCCCTACCCCCGACTCCTCTCTCTGTGCATTTTAGAGAAAAAAATAGTAGAGAAAATTTTGTTTATAGCAAAAAATTTAGTTTAGAGCAAAGGATGTTAAGTAGTAGATGTTAGAGCAAAAATTAGTTTAGAGGAAAAAAATTGGTTTACAACAAAAGTTAGTTAGGGCAGTAGGGTTTAATTAGGGTAGATGCTGCTTGTATAGTATATAGTGATACTAGTAGATGTTAATTAGGGTAGGGAAATAGTGGTACTAGTAGATGTTAATTAGATGTTTTTCAGTTAGGGCACTAGAGTTTTGCTAGGTTAATTAGGTTAGTAGTGCTGCTAGTAGTAGTGGTACAGTATGTTAATTAGGTGATGTTAAATGAATAACCTAAATGAATGAAATTAGTAGTTAACTGGATTTTTTTTCCTTTCATCATTATAGAGCACTAAAGTTAACTGAATTTTGTTCTATTAGTAGTTAAATGAATTTTCTTCTACACTTTGTTTTTGAATTAGCTTGTGAAATTTGGACATGTGGTTGCTCGTGTATATTTGGACATGTGTTGCGGTGTCGAAGAGGGATATTTGAACACTATTTCCAGGGAATGATGCTGAGTGGCCTATGTTTTGCCGGAATGTTGATTCATTTCTGTTCCGGTAATTTTCAGGTTCTCGATTTGTCCACTTTTTAGCAAAGGTCATGCCGAAATTTTCCGTGAATTTCGGCATGACTTGTGCTACAAACTAGGACATATCGAGTGCCCGGGATTTGCCGCACCAGGAAGGAGTCAACATTCCTGCAAAACAATAGGCCTTTTTATGTCATTATTAATTTTATTAGGTCTAGAATTAATTTACTAGATTTAATCATAGGAAACATGGCTAGCAACGATGAAGGACAGTGTTCTGGTGATTGCGACGATGTCTACCGGGCGGCAGACGAATTTTTTAGCCTTACCGACGATCAACAGATGTTGTTGCTGGGCCTACCGGTGGCATCACGGACTGAGACCGACACGCAGACCGGTGCTAAGACTGAGACCGGCGCTGAGACTCAGACCGGCATCGAGACCGGCGCTGAGACTGAGACCGGTGCTGCCTCGGGGAGCGGAGCCGGTGTAGAACCGAAAGCAAAGAGGCAACGGCTTCCTAACAAACTCAGGACTACTAGACTGGTGGTCACGGAGGTGGACGATGGCATTTTTGAGCCAAAGGCGCCCGAGGAAGCGTGTCGATGCTACCACAATCAAATAGGCTGTATCATACGGACAACCGCCACCATCAATGATGAGAAACTACAAAAGATAGAAAATATGAGGAGCTCCCTCCTAAAGAAGTTTCACCACGAGAATTTTCCTCCTCCAATACTACTGGTGGATGACGAGGAGACACCGCGGTGGCTTGGTGATTGTTGCAATGGGTGGGTCCTGTTGTGGCCAAAGAGTCTGCTTCGTCTGGAGGCGGTCGGGAGCACACCCACGAGCACGCAGCCTCAGCAAGGTATCAACATCAACACCCCACCTACCCAATTAGCGTCGGGTGTTGGGTTGGGTGATAGCGGACGGGGTAAGGAGGAGGCTCCATTAGTCGCTGATGACGTCGCCATGGATGAGGATGAGGACAACGGTGGCGCTGACTAGTATGTCTATACTGGCGCCTCCTCAGGGTTTGAGCGTCATGAGTCGGTGACTGAATTGCCATCTCAACATATTATGGATGACCTTCCGGTAGTAAAGAAGTCTAGGAAGAGAGCGAGGAAAGGCAAAAAAGCTGATTCTATGATCCAGCAGCCTCGGCTTCAGGACCGTATAGATATCCCCGATGCGGATAAATGGCATATCCCCGGTCAACCAATCCTACCTGCAACAGCGCTACAGGCCAGATTCGGTGATCTAAGGAGACTTCATGATGATGTGCTGTGGGTAGAGAAAGGCCTCATCGCCTCGACAGATCCAGGATACCCACTCTA
The DNA here is from genome assembly GCF_018294505.1 of Triticum aestivum. Lineage (NCBI taxonomy): Eukaryota > Viridiplantae > Streptophyta > Magnoliopsida > Poales > Poaceae > Triticum > Triticum aestivum. Next base: position 114,836,431 of record NC_057813.1, read on the forward strand.
CATGGTTAACGTTCCGCGGCGAATGTCGTACGTCGACAGCTTCCCCGCGGATAAGTTCTTCCTTCGATTTGATTACATATTCGACATGTTTCACGTGAAAAAGCTGGATTTTACGTTTGTCCGCCTTTATGCCTTTCACATGAACTACATCATCGGGTTTGAGCAGATATCTCATATATGTTTCGCTGACCCGTACTACATTCACGAGGGCTTCTTGGGAGTCTGCGCAGAGCACCGTGTATACGCGAGGGAATACATCATCAATTTCATGCTCGCCAATAAGGACAAGGGGGCGATTCTCGTGCCTATCATCCCGTGTAAGTCATCCGCACTGCTATCCTTCCTTCGATTTCAATCATTCATTTGCACGGTGGAGGCTAAGTAATTTGAGGTGTACTTATTTTGCGCAGCGGCGGGCGCGCCGTCCTCATCATCCTATACCCCCGATTCTCCCACGCTCTTTACTTGGACTCGTCGAAGAACATTCACAAAAAGGATTACACCCACATCAAGGATGTTCTCGACAGTGCTATGTTTTACTACCAAGCAAGGGGTGGAGAGGTCAGCGACAAGAAGAGAAGGGGCGTCAGGGTCGCCTTCGGCCATAAGACCGACTTCTGCTGCATCCAGCAATCGAACAATTCTCTTAATGATGGATTCTATGTCCTACAACACATGCTGGAGTACAGACGGGATCACCAGAACCTTCGCATGTCACCTAGATCCGGTGATGCCCATATTCTACAATGGGCAAAGAACGTAGGAGATATCGAGGATCATTGACTTCGAGCTGAGTTCTATCACATCCAGCGCGAACTTGCCCAAATCATCATGAAGGAGGTCGTCCAAAAAACAGGGATGTTCTACGAAGAAGGACAAATGTCGCGGGAAGACGTCCGAACATGGATAGCCTCTCAGCGTCTCAACATGAAGCCTTTCACTAAGCTCGGGGACTATCTCCCTGACATGGATGGATGGCACGACATGGTGGAGTGATTGTCGATATATGACAATGTGTCTGTTTAGTCCATACTTTCTGTATGACAAAACTTTGAGTTATGCACGGTGAAACTTTATTTGTGATGTAATTAAACCGTCCTCCTCCTCCACTAGCGAAGATCACTCTAGTTAGGGCATTTTGGGTACGATGAACTTTGTTATTTATGCTTATGATATGTTGTTTCTATTTTTTCCAAGTCTGTCTCTTTCTGTTGCTCAACTATATATGTTGCATATCATCGACTCATGTGATGATGCAGGTGCATAGATCATCGATGGCAAAGAAGTGCTACGCCAGGAGTATATATACGACGAGTGGCCGGAGTGTCAGGCCCAGGTGTACCGGTTTCTGGTTTCCGAGCAATAGGCAATAGTTAGTTTAGGTTCACGCTAATGCGAGAGAGGGATACGAACTCATGTACTCAAAGTGATAGCTCTTCTCGTGTATACCATTGTTTAGATGGATGACGATGTATTTGCAAGTAATCGAGGACTTGTATCGCTATTTTCGAGATGATGACGAGAGAGCACTTTGTGTTGGATGATGATTATGATGATGACATGATTTGATGAGACTAATTGTATGTATATGCTATGATTACATTTGTATGTGTATGATATGCTAAAGATTATTGTATAAAGCCTATTCAAATACAAAACAAATACAAAAAGAAATATGCAGGGAAAAAACTAATAAAACTAGTAGTAGCGAGGGGGGAAAATTTAGCAGCAGTGCCACATTACCAGTAGTGCTTCCCGGTAAACATCGTTGCGGATAATATCAGCAGCGCCCTTTTCTAAAGAGCGCTACAGCTATTCATGTATAGCAGTAGCGTGGGACAACAGGCGCTACTGCTATACGTTAGCTGTAGCGCCTTATTAGTAGCGCTTGTCCCCGCGCTACTGAGAGGCCCAAAACCCGCGCTGCTGCTAGGCTTTTCCCTAGTAGTGCCCTAGTGGCCCCCTCCACTTATGTCAGCACCCACACACTCCATCTTCTACCCAAAAAAATCCTCATCCATCTCAAGCACGAGTTCTAGCTCATTTTGCTGCGATTTTCGATCTCTTAGCTCAAAGCTCCATCCACAAAACTGCTTTGGAAGATTATTGCTTGGTATGTGACTCCTCCAATGCTCCAATTAGTTTTTGTTCTAGTGCTTTATTTATTGCAAATTTTTGCTGCATAGGTGACCCTGTTCTTGAGCTTGCATGTTAAATTTTTGAGGTCCCAAGTAATTCCAATGCATGATATAGGCTCTAGGAACTTGTAGGAGTAGTTGCTATCAATCTTGTTTAGTTTTATGCACCTTTATTTTGAAGTTACTAAAATTTCAGAATTATTTCAGAAAAAGAAATATGCTTAGGAGAATGTACCAAGGTGGTTCCTCGGTGAAGAAAGGGCCCGTGATTGCTATACGTGAGCAAGATGTTGAATTGCCGAGGAACGCGGATGTACGAGATTGTGAGTGGCCATCCGATGATTTTATGGTCAGAGTAGGCTTTAAGGAGGAATTTGACGCGTATGTGCGTAATGCTGAGCTGGAGGACTTCTTACAAGATAAGTGTCCTCAGTAATATTAATTGACTGATTCCTTTGTGCGGAGGTTTAAATATAATTGTACGCGTAATTCTCCTACTGTCCTATTTGATATTTATGATACATCTTATACCATGGACTTAGAGGATTTTACAAATGCTTGCAAACTCCCGCAGTGGGGTAATATTAATGATCCTCACAAATCTGAATTTAGAGATTTTCTTGCTAGTATTACTGTGGGAGAATCTAGGGACATAGCACAAGCTACCATAGGGAGCATTCATTTTCCTGCCATACATTATTTTTCTCTCTTCATTGGTAAATGTATTAACGGTAAGGATGAAGCATGTCACATGTGTGTCCCTGATCTGTGTGTCCTCAAGAGTGCTGTGTTAGGTTATAAAGGTTTTAACTTGGGGGCAATAGTTGCACGAAGGTTGCAGAATAATAGTAGAAAGGGAAATTTCTTTGGAGGAATTTATGCAACCCGTGTGGCTAATAATCTTGGTATAGCCCCATGAGAGGGGGATATGATTTTACCCCCTGTTTATTTGGATAAAGAAGCTATGTTTAATCATCATTTTCTTGAGAGGAATGAACAATTCCTCCATTATCGACTAATCTATGACAGACGCAATGTCGTCCCTGTTACTCTTCCTGCTCCCTACCTTTTTGATTATCAGGCAAAAGGGACATATGTTGTCACCAGGGAGGAAGCAGCTGAATACGAGAGGGGAGTGGAGGCAGCTTGCCAACACGCTGCAGCTCAGGAGGCGGTTGCTGCTGCATCACAGTACAACCCCGGTTTCACTTATGGATATCAGCCAGGCGATCCTTGGTATTAGACCAACTTAGGCCAAAAGTCTAAGCTTGGGGGAGTACGTATTTCTCACCGACTTTACATTCATGTTAACACACTAGTCGTCAGTGCTCATACTCTTTCATTTTATTATCCATGCTAGTTTAAATTCCTTTTTCTAGTTTTCTTCTTGTGTGTTTGATAAACCTTGAGAAAAACCAAAAAAAATAGTTAGTTTAATTTTCATGCTTGTAGTAGAATTAAAATGAAAAACCCAAAAAGATTTCTCGTTCTTCTTTTACTTGTTGGGAGCTTTCCCGTGTAAATAGTTTTATTTTGTTTTCTTTCCTTTGGGGGTTGAGAAGATCTTATTGAAAATGCTTAGTGGCTCTCATATGCATGATTGTTTATTTAATTTAGAGCCCATATTATTTGTCTTCTCTTTTGAGTTGAATGCTTGCAGATTCCAGCTTAGTCCAATACACGTACACTCTTATTATTATACACATCGTTCGGTCGTGCAAGTGAAAGGCAATAATGACGATATATGATGGACTTACTGGGATGAGAAAAGCTGGTATGAACTCGACCTCTCTTGTTTTTGTAAATATGATGAGTTCATTGTTCCTGATTCAGCTTATTATGAAGTAAACATATTTGCAATAACATTTAGAGATTATAGTTGCTTGTGCCATGCTTGATTAGCTTTGAGTTATAATGGTTTACCTTGCGTGCCAACATGCTATTAGAATGATTATGATTTGGTATGATGGGATGGTATCCTCCTTTGAATGAATTGAGTGACTCGACTTGATACATGTTCACGCATGTAGTTGAAACAAAATCAACATAGCCTTCACGATATTTATGTTCATGGTGGATTATATCCTACTCATGTTTGTACTCGGTGTGAATTAGTTTTAATGCATGTTTATGACTGTTATCGCTCTCTCAGTTGGTCGCTTCCCAGTCTTTTGCTAGCCTTCACCTGTACTAAGAGGGAATACTGCTTGTGCATCCAAACTCCTTAAACCCCAAAGTTGTTCCATATGAGTCCACTATACCTTCCTATATGCGGTATTTACCTGCCATTCCAAGTAAATTTGTATGTGCCAAACTCTAAACCTTCAAATGAAATATTCTGTTTTGTATGCTCTAGCCGCTCATGTTTCCACTAGGGCTGCCTATATCTTCCATGCTAGGTGGGTTATTCTCAGAGGAGTGGACTCCGCTCCTCATTCACGAGAAAGGGTCGGTAACCGGGATGCCCGGTCCCTTGATCCAAAAAGATCAAAGCAAATCAAAATAATTAAATAAAACTCCCCCAGGATTGTTGTTTGTTGGAGGCACTCGTTGTTTCAAGCAAGCCATGGATTGATGCTTGTTGGTGGTTGGGGGAGTATAAACTTTTACCATTCTACGTGGGAACTGCCTATAATGCATTTAGTATGGAAGATACAGCCATCTCATAGTTGTTGCGTTGACAGCGAAAGCATGCCGCTCAAAACTCTATTTTAAAATCGAGCTCTAGCACCTCTACAAATCCCTGCTTCCCTCTGCGAAGGGCCTATCTATTTACTTTTATGTTGAGTCATCACCTTCTTATTAAAAAGCACCCGCTGGAGAGCACATTGTTATTTGCGTGTATTACTATTGGTTTATATTGGGTATGACTTGACTGGATCTCTTTTACCATGAATTACAATGTTTAGTCAGTCCTTGATCTTTAAAGGTGCTCTGCATTTATGTTTTGCGGTCTCAGAAAGGGCTAGCGAGATACCATTTTGTTATATCATGTTATGATTGTTTTGAGAAAGTGTTGTCATCCGAGTTTTATTATTATGGCTCGCTGGCTGATTATGTTATTGATATGAGTAATTTTGTGAGACCTAAGTGTTATTGTGAGTATGGTTAGTTTATAATATTGTTGAAACCTGAATGATGGCTTTGCATGTTTACAACAACAAGTGCAAATAGAGTTTGTAAAAGTTTTTCTTTATCACTTTCAATTTATCAACTGAATTGCTTGAGGACAAGCAAAGGTTTAAGCTTGGGGGAGTTGATACGTCTCCAACGTATCTACTTTTCCAAACACTTTTGCCCTTGTTTTGGACTCTAACTTGCATGATTTGAATGAAACTAACCCGAATTGACGCTGTTTTCAGCAGAACTGCCATGATGTTGTTTTATGTGTAGAAAAGAAAAGTTCTCGGAATGACCTGCAAATCCACGGAGGCACTTTTTGGAATTAATAAGAATTTCTGGGCGAAAGAAACACACGAGGGGGGCCCAATTGTTTCCTTAGGGTATCCTATGAAGACGCACTTCAAATTTGGATTCGAGCTTATCAGGCTGAAGCCTTTTGACATAAGCATCGCATCCCCAAACTTTAAGAAACAACAGCTTAGGTTTATTGCCAAACCACAGTTCATACGGTGTCGTCTCAACGGATTTTGACGGGGCCTATTTAATGTGAATGCAGTTGTTGATACGTCTCCAACGTATCTATAATTTTTGATTGTTCCATGCTATTATAGTACCCGTTTTGGATGTTTATGGGCTTTACTTTACACTTTTATATCATTTTTAGGACTAACCTACTAACCGGAGGCCCAGCCCAAATTGCTGTTTATTTGCCTATTTCAGTGTTTCAAAGAAAAGGAATATCAAATAGAGACCAAACGAAATGAAACCTTCGGGAGCGATCTTTTTGGAACAAATGTAATCCAGGAGACTTGGAGTGGACATCAAGAAGAAGACGAGGCGACCACAAGGGTGCAAGACGTGCACTAGGGTGCAAGACGTGCACTAGGGGTGCACTAGGCAGGAGTCGGTCTACTTGTCGCGGACATGATGCCTATATACATGATCATGCCTAGAGATTCTCATAACTATGCACTTTTCTATCAATTGCTCAACAGTAATTTGTTCACCCACCGTAATACTTATGCTATCTTGAGAGAAGACACTAGTGAAAACTATGGCCCCCGGGTCTATCTTCCATCATATAAGTTTTCGGCCTACTTTATTTTGCAATATTTACTTTTCAATCTATATCATAAAAATACCAAAAATATTTATCTTATCTTATTATCTCTATCAGATCTCACTTTCGCAAGTGACCGTGAAGGGATTAACAACCCCTTTATCGTGTTGGTTGCGAGGTTCTTGTTTGTTTGTGTAGGTACGAGGGACTTGCGTGGAGCCTCCTACTGGATTGATACCTTGATTCTCAAAACTGAGGGAAATAGTTATGCTACTTTGCTGCATCACCCTTTCCTCTTCAAGGGAAAACCAACGCAGTGCTCAAGAGGTAGCAACTGTCTCTAATGCATAACCCTAAAATGATAGTGGTAAATCGGTAAGAGACATCATAGATTGCACCATATCTAATAAAGTACGGTTACAACGTTCGGACACACCATTATGCTGTGGTGTTCCAGGTGGCGTGAGTTGTGAAGCTATTCCACATTGTTTTACATGAAGGCCAAACTCGTAACTCAAATATTCACCTCCACGATCAGATCGTAGAAACTTTATTTTCTTGTTACGATGATACTCCACTTCACTCTGAAATTCTTTGAACTTTTCAAATGGTTCAGACTTGTGTTTCATTAAGTAGATATACCCATATCTGCTCAATCATCTGCGAAGGTCAGAAAATAACGATACCTGCCACGAGCCTCAACACTCATTGGACCGCATACATCGGTATGTATTATTTACAATAAGTCATTGGCTCGTTCCATTGTTCCGGAGAACAGAGTTTTAGTCATCTTTCCCATAAGGCACGGTTCGCAAGTATCAAATGATTCATAATCAAATGATTCCAAAAGTCCATCTGCATGGAGTTTCTTCATGCGCTTTATGCCGATATGACCTAAACGATAGCGCCACAAGTATGTTGCACTATAATTATCAACTTTGCATATTTTGGCATCAATATTATGAATATGTGTATCACCACGATTGAGATTCAACAGAAATAGACCACTCTTCAAGGGTGCATGACCATAAAAGATATTACTCATATAAATAGAGCAACCATTATTCTCTGACTTAAATGAATAACTGTCTTGCACTAAACAAGATCCAGATATTATGTTCATGCTCAATGATGGCACAAAATAACAATTATTCAGGTCTAAAACTAACCCCGAAGGTATATGTAGAGGTAGCGTGCCGACAACGATCACATCGACCTTGGAACCATTCCCGACGCATATCGTCACCTTGTCCTTAGCCAATCTTCATTTAATCCATAGTCCCTGTTACGAGTTACAAATATGAGCAACCGAACCGGTATCAAATACCCATGCACTACTACGAGAATTAATAAGGTACACATCAATAACATGTATAACCAATATACCTTTATTCACTTTGCCATCCTTCTTATCCGCCAAATACTTGGGGCAGTTCCGCTTCCAGTGACCAGTCCCTTTGCAGTAGAAGCACTCAGTTTCAAGCTTGGGTCCAGCTTTGGGTTTCTTCCCGGGAGTGGCAACTTGCTTGAACTTCTTCTTGAAGTTCCCCTTCTTTCCCTTGCCCTTTTTCTTGAAACTAGTGGTCTTGTTAACCATCAATACTTGATGCTCCTTCTTGATTTCTACCTCCATAGCCTTGAGCATTGCAAAGAGCTCGGGAATAGTCTTTTCCATCCCTTGCATATTGTAGTTCATCACGAAGCCTTTGTAGCTTGGTGGCAGAGATTGAAGAACTCTGTCAATGACACAATCATCTAGAAGATTAGCTCCCAGCTGAGTCAAGTGATTATGATACCTAGACATTTTGAATATGTGTTCACTAACAGAACTTTTCTCCTCCATCTTGCAGCTATAGAACTTGTTGGAGACTTCATATCTCTCAACTCGGGCATTTGCTTGAAATATTAACTTCAACTCTTGGAGCATCTCATATGGTCCATGACGTTCAAAAATGTCTTTGAAGTCCCTATTCTAAGCCGTAAAGCATGGCACACTGAACTAACAAGTAGTCATCAGATCGAGCTTGCCAGACATTCATAATGTCAGCTTCTGCTCCTGCAGCAGGCCTTTCACCTAGCGGTGCATCAAGGACATAATTCTTTTGTGCAACAATGAGGATAATCCTCAAGTTACGAACCCAGTCCGTGTAGTTGCTACCATCATCTTTCAACTTAGCTTTCTCTAGGAACGCATTAAAATTCAAGGGAACGGTAGCACGGGCCATTGATCTACAACATAGATATGCAAAAACTATCAGGACTAAGTTCATGATAGATCAAGTTCAATTAATCATATATTACTTAAGAACTCCCACTTAAATAGATATCCCTCAAGTCATATAAATGATACGTGATCCAAATCAATTAAACCATGTCTATAGTCATGTGAGATGGAGTAGTCATCAATGGTGAACATCTCTATGTTGATCATATCTACTATATGGTTCACGTTCGACCTTTTGGTCTCCAGTGTTCCGAGGCCATGTATGTACATGCTAGGCCCGTCAAGTTTAACCTGAGTATTCCGCATGTGCAAAAATGGCTTGCACCCGTTGTATGTGAACGTAGAGCCTATCACACCCGATCATCATGTGGTGTCTCAGCACGAAGAACTTTCGCAACAGTGCATACTCGGGGAGAACACTTATACCTTGAAATTTTAGTTTAGGGATCATCTTATAGTGCTACCACCGTGATGCATAAAGATAAACATCACATGCAATAAAAATATGTGACATGATATGGCCATCACCGTCTTGTGCTTTTGATCTCCATCTCTAAAGCAACATCATGATCTCCATCGTCACCGACTTGACAGCTTGATCTCCATCATAGCGTCATGGTCGTCTCGCCAACTATTGCTTCTACGACTATCGCTGCCGCTTAGTGATAAAGTAAAGCAATTACATGGCGTTTGTATTTCATACAATAAAGAGACAACCATAAGGCTCCTGCCAGTTGCCAATAACTTATACAAAACATGATCATCTCATACAACAACGTATATCACATCATGTCTTGACCATATCACATCACAACAAGCCCTGTAAAAACAAGTTAGACGTCCTCTACTTTGTTGTTGCAAGTTTTACGTGGCTGCTACGGGCTTCTAGCAAGAACCGTTCTTACCTACGGCACAAAACCACAATGGCGATTTGTCAAGTTTGTTGTTTTAACCTTCAACAAGGATCAGCCGCAGTCAAATTTGATTCAACTAAAGTTGGAGAAACACACACCCGCCAGCCACCTTTATGCAAAACTAGTTGCATGTCTGTCAGTGGAACCGGTCTCAGTAACGCGGTCATGTCAGGAAAGCGGAAGCATTTGCGTAACGCGGTTGATGTAGTCGGACGTCTTCTCGTTCCGACCGATCAAGTACCGAATGTACGAGACCTCCGAGTTCAACACACATTCAGCGCGATGACGTCCCTCGAGCTCTTGATCTAGCAGAGGGTCGAGGAAGTAGATGAGTTCCGTCAGCATGATGGCATGGTGACGGTGATGGTGAAGTGATCCACACAGGGCTTCGCCTAAGCATCGCGAGAATATGACCGGAGGCGTAAACTCTGGAGTGGGCGCCACACGTGGCTAGGAACAATTGATGTGTGTTCTAGGCGCCCCCTCCTCTCGTATATAAAGGAGGGAGGGGGAGGGAGCCAGCCCTAGCTAGGCGCGCCCAAGTAGGAGGAATCCTACTTGGGCTCCTAGTTGGATTCTCCCCCCCCCCTTTCCTTTTATCGGATAGGGGAAAGATGGGAAAAGAGAGGGGGAGAAGGAAAGAGGGGGCGCCGGTAACCCCCCGGTACTCTAATATCTTCCCCCGGGGGGGTTCCGGTAACCCCCCGGTACTCTAATATGTACCCGATACATTTCGGAACACTTTTGGTGTCCGAATACTATCATCCAATATATCAATCTTTACCTCTTGACCATTTCGAGACTCCTTGTCAGGTCTGTGATCTTATCCGGGACTCCAAACAACATTCGATCACCAAATCACATAACTCATATAATACAAATCGTCATCGAACGTTAAGCGTGCGGACCCTACGGGTTCGAGAACTATATAGACATGACCGACACACCTCTTCGGTCAATAACAGTAGAGCAACCTGGATGCTCATATTGGCTCCCACATATTCTACGAAGATCTTTATCGATCGAACCGTTATGACAACATATGTTATTCCCTTTGTCATCGGTATGTTACTTGCCCGAGATTCGATCGTCGATATCTTCATACCTAGTTCAATCTTGTTACCGACAAGTCTCTTTACTCGTTTCGTAATGCATCATCCCGCAACTAACTCATTAGTCACATTGCTTGCAAGGCTTCTTATGATGTGCATTACCGAGAGGGCCCAGAGATACCTCTCTGATACTCGGAGTGACAAGTCCTAATCTCGATCTATGCCAATCCAACAAACACCTTCGGAGATACCTGTAGAGCATCTTTATAATCACCCAGTTATGTTGCGACGTTTGATAGCACACAAGGCCTTCCTCCAGTATCTGGGAGTTGCATAATCTCATAGTCTGAGGAATATGTATTTGACATGAAGAAAGCAGTAGCAATAAAACCGAACGATCATTATGTTGAGCTAACAGATGGGTCTTGTCCATCACATCATACTCCTAATGATGTGACCCCATTCATCAAATGACAACACATGTCTATGGCTAGGAAACTTAACCATCTTTGATCAACGAGCTAGTCAAGTAGAGACATTCTAGGGACACGATGTTTTGTCTATGTATTCACACATGTATGAAGTTTTCGGTTAATACAATTCTAGCATGAATAATAAATATTTATCATGAATAAGGAAATATAAAATAACAACTTTATTATTGCCTCTAGGGCTTATTTCCTTCAACTACTCCATGCATGTTCTTTGAATCAATGCGGTAGCTACCGATCTATGGCTAGCTCGTCTGTAACTGCAGGCTGCTCACCACAGGTTAGTGTAGTAATGTTCAAAATAAAAATAACTTGCCAAATCTAGTTGGTTCATATTTACCATGCTAGTACATCTTAACTGAAGTATAGTTTGTTCATATTTGCCATGCTAACGTTTCTTGATTGAGTACAGTTTGCTTACACATTTCAGATTTGTGCTTCTACATTATGTTTAGTTTGCCATTTTATTACACTATTGATGATAAAGCATACACTATTCACTCGTCATGCCAGACATCATGTATAGTGCTACTTGTCTCTGGGCACTAGTATATAAAGTGACCCAGGGGCACTCCCTTGTGCAAGAAGTCACTCCCTTGGCCAAGAAGGCATTTACTTGGCCAAGGGGGCATGCACTCACGCACACACTACAAAAGCTCATACATCCATCCACACTCTCACACAAGCTCACTTAGCCACAACATCCATCCATGCCCATTCGGCCACAAGGCCACCCACGCCACACACACTCACACTCATATGCATGAGGCATGAAGCTCGTAGCTCTCCATTGCCTTCTGTAAAACAGCTCCACGAGCAATTCTGTTCTGCCATATTCTCCACATATATTTCAGACATGCATGAGTAGGGGTGTTACCTCTCCGCGAAGGGCCCGAACCTGGATAAACCACCACGTGCTGTTTGTCCAATCCCATCCCGGATCTCCACTGTAGCCTTGCCCTCACCTCAAGCCACCTCGTGGCATCTGCCGTGATGCGACTCACCCCGCGAGAACACCACGATAGTTGGCACCCACCATGGGGCAAGCTGCTGCTGGAACTACAGTCCGAGCGGGACCCCTTTTATCATCATCACCACGGCGTCACCATCGTCTCTCCAGTCGTGCTCGGGGGCCCGGCATTGACAAACCCTCGAGGAGACTGCGCGGGGCGGCGCATCCTTGTCGTCGACCTATAGACAATAAAATTGAGCACTGATATAAAACTCATCAAGGGAACCCAGTGTTTAGGACACTAGTCACATTAAAAACACAAACTTCTTAAATTTTTATCACATACCATAGTTTTGGGGACAAGATGTATCACACAATCCAAAATATCTTCTACATTGAATTGATCACAAAAACCGAGGGCATGGCCCCCATAGCAGCCCCCCATACGCCATCCAACACAAGTCAACTACAAAAATCCCTACCAATATGAACAACCCAAGATAAACATGACCATTTACAATGCCAATTTCAACCAAAGTTCTATTCTCCTGTAAATCTTAAAATTTGTATAATCCTGATCGTAGTTCCAATAATCTTTATATCATCTTGCAACGTGGGACCTACATACCATGTGGGTTGGGAATTTCATTTTTATATTAGTTTGATGAAAGAGTTAATTTGGGTTGCGTGATGCATACTGGACCAAAGGTTATAGTCATTTGATAAAATGTTAAAAATTCGAGGCTTTGTAGTAGCAACTTGCCGAATTTTTATCCGGTACACACATAATGTACCACTTAGCATAGCAGCCACACAACAAAATAGGTTTGCCGCATTGGCAGGATAGCATATTAGCAATTGCAGTCTGTTTTGTATCATGCCTTTTTGGTGATAGCAAAGCCATAGTGCACTGGGTGATCCCTCTTTGGCCAGGTTTATTGCTTCAACTCGCATAGTTGACCGGTGTAATGAACAAATTTAGGACAGTAAAACTGAACCCATTCCTAGCCCTCTCTCGATCTGGTAGTTTCTAGCTATCCATTCCTATTATCTAGCCGATCTGAGCCGTTAGATATGTTGTAAACTTCGACCACCACCACATTTTTCTCTCGGCCAACTATCCTTTAAAGCTAAGAGGCTCACAGATTTCGTTGTTTCGCTAGATGCCATTCTTAGGTTATTGAAAGCTACGATCATAGTTGAGACATTGGTCATAGTAGAGTCACTTGGCATTGGTAATGATTCGGTAGAGACATTGGTGGTTATTGAAGCTACAAACTTAGTTGAACTATATTTTGGTTGGGAAAAAATAAGTCTCGCCTCGGGCCTTCTACTCAGACAAGTTCTTTTTAAAAGTGTATTGGACTCCTATTTTTTAGTTATGTAGATCAGTTTCTTTGTTCTGTCGACGAGGAATCTCTTTTTATCTAATTGATTGCTTAGCAGGTGTCTACTCTTCTAGCATGCCGCTTATAATATTTTGTGTGGGTTTTGTTTTTCACCATTCTTGTGTGAGTGGGCTTATTTTTTGTTATTCATTGTCATGGACGTTTAATGTGAGTTGTTCCCCTCTCTCTCTCTCTCTCTCTCTCTATATATATATATATATATATATATATATATATATATATATATATATATATATATATATATATATATATTTGTTGGATGTTGTCGTGTCTCGGTGTCGTGTGGCATTTCATTTGTACTTGAAAGAAGTCATGGATGATGGGAATGTGCTTGGAGGAGTTGATCTTGAGATTGATGTTCCTAGAAGCGATTCCCTGAGTATCAGGAAGTTTTTTGGGCCCTAGCCAAGGAAGAATCATTCTTGGTTTACGAAAGAGCTGATTTCCAAACAATTTGCTTTTTGTAGGGTTTATATGGGTTTATGATTTTGGATAATACTTATGAGTGTATGTCTACTTACATGGAGCTTGCTCGCTCCACGGTGCTTCGGATTGATTCGTTAACTCGATCGTCTATTCTTGTTGTCATGAAGGCAATGTTGTCGTGAGCCTAATGTTGTTGTGCAACGGCAGATGTGGCACGCCAAATTGGTTGCAACAGCTTCCAACTTTTAGTGTATGTGTTGTTTTATTTTGTTGTGGGCAAGCTATTAAATGGTGTCGTTTGGATAAATAAAGTAATTGTTACTAATTTCTTTGTTAACCATCTACTTTTATTATTTCTGACAATAAGGTTCATGGGCCAATTATCTTACTGGACACCTTTTAGCTTTACATGGTTGCCTGTGGGCAAGCTACTGAATGGTGTCGTCTCGATAAATAAAGTATTTATCACTGATTTCTTGGTAAACCATCCACTTATATGATTACTGACAATAAGGCTCATGGGACAATTATCTTACCTGACAGCTTTATTTGTTCCTTACACCAGCCATACTATGCGAGTCAAAGCAAAAACAAATTAGCCAAAGAGGGATTATATCTAGTGCACTATGACTGGAAAGGTGCAAAGAAGGATCATCCAAAACATGTTGCAATTTCTAATAGGCTATTCATCCAGTGTGACAAACCCTATTTTGTTGTGTGGCTGCTATGCTAAGTATTACAAGATGTGTATTAGAACAGTCAGCGTGCTTTCATTACCAACAGATAAAAATATGTCAAATTGCTGCAACAAACAAATAACTATGAAACTACATGGAGGCAACACAAGGAAATAGAAAACGGTAGAAGAGAATCACCTGCAACCGTAGTGTGGTCCAAGTGGCAAACTCTAACAATGACACCAGACATAAGCAGTAGCAGGAATGTTCCCCGACAGGTCCAACAGCAAGAGCTCTAGAAAGCATAGAGAAGACCTAAACACATACATGTGCATATCAAAAGAACAAACCTAAATAAGCACCACATATGGCTAGCAGCAAACCACAACTTAGATGACAAGACCATGCCAAGAACCACAGTGTCTTGAGCACACTCCACAATGTCCGGCAACTACGGCGGGGTGGTTGAGTGACGGGAGGCTTGCTTGGCTAGATGTCTCCATGTGGCGTGGCTCTGGCTTGCTGTGGGGCCTCGAGGCAGCAACGTGGTGGACTCGGACTGCTTGGATCCGAGGATCCAATTTGGGAGTCCTCGATCTGGCTATCGCAGGATTCATTGGGCCGATGGGCATTGGTTGGGATAAGCTGATGGTACTGTGGGTTGGGGGTCGTGTGGAGGGCAGATGGTCCAGCTGGTTTGGTTGGGAGAGTGGGTGTCATCATCGGGATAAAGCTTGCCTACCACCATGGCCAGAGCCGAAAACATCGACTTCTGTGGGCGTCTGATAACCCACAAGTATAAGGGATCACAACAATTTTCGAGGGTAGAGTATTCAACCCAAATTTATTGATTCGACACAAGGGGAGCCAAAGAATATTCTCAAGTATTAGCAGCTGAGTTGTCAATTCAACCACACATGAAAGACTTAATATCCGCAGCAAAGTATTTAGTAGCAAAGTAGTATGGAAGTAATAGTAATAGTGGCAAAAGTAACAGTAGCAATTTTGTAGTAATCGTAACAGTGGCAACGGAGAAGTAACTAAACAAAGATCAATATGTGAAAAGCTCGTAGACAATGGATCAATGATGGATAATTATGTCGGATGCGATTCCTCATGCAACAGTTATAACATAGGGTGACACAGAACTAGCTCCAGTTCATCAATGTAATGTAGGCATGTATTCCGAATATAGTCATACATGCTTATGGAAAAGAACTTGCATGACATCTTTTGTCCTACCCTCCCGTGGCAGCGGGATCATATTGGAAACTAAGAGATATTAAGGCCTCCTTTTAATAGAGTACCGGACCAAAGCATTAACACTTAGTGAATACATGAACTCCTCAAACTACGGTCATCACCGAGAATGGTCCCGATTATTGTCACTTCGGGGTTGCCGGATCATAACACATAGTAGGTGACTATTGACTTGCAAGATAGGATCAAGAACTCACATATATTCATGAAAACATAATAGGTTCAGATCTAACATCATGGCACTTGGGCCCTAGTGACAAGCATTAAGCATAGCAAATTCATAGCAACATCAATCTTAGAACATAATGGATACTAGGGATCAAACCCTAAAAAAACTAACTCAATTACATGGTAAATATCATCCAACCCACACCGTCCAGCAAGCCTACGATGGAATTACTTACGCACGGCCGTGAGCATCATGAAATTGGTGATGAGGATGGTTGATGATGACGGTGGCGACGGATTCCCCTCTCCGGAGCCCCGAAAGGACTCTAGATCAGCCCTCCCGAGAAAGATTAGGGCTTGGCGGCGGCTCTGTATCGTAAAACGCGATGAATCCTTCTCTTTGATTTTTTTCTCCCCGAAAGTGAATATATGGAGTTGAAGTTGAGGTCGGTGGAGTCCCAGAGGGCCCACGAGGCAGGGGGCGCGCCCTAGGGGGGCGACCTGCACCCTCATGGACAGGGTGTGGGCCCCCTGATGCTGATTCTTTTGCTAGTATTTTTTATTAATTTCAAAAATTTGCTCTGTGGATTTTCAGGTCATTCCGAGAACTTTTATTTCTTCACAAAAATAATACCATGGCAGTTCTGCTGAAAACAACGTCAGTCCGGGTTAGTTCCATTCAAATCATGCAAGTTAGAGTTTAAAACAAGGGCAAAAGTGTTTGGAAAAGTAGATACGTTGGAGACGTATCAGCGTCACGCTCTTCTTAAAAGTGTTGTCTTGGTGTTGTGCCCTCTCCCCCGTCGACTTTTTCTGCAATGGAAACCTTGGATCCATTCTCTGATCACACGGTGGTGGGGCCTTACGCCCTGCCCCTCTTAAGGGCTTTGTTTTCGAAGAATGGCATAATGGGACCAGTGGTAGGTGCACCGAGGTAGTATGACTGATTGGGTGTCGCCTGTCGGGGGAATGACCCTCTGGTAGGCCCAAGACGGCGAAACGACACTTGAAGAAATCGGGGTGGCCCACGCCCCTCGGTCCGGATGCCCGGCCGGCTCGCCACCCGGCTACCACAGCCGCTGTCCGGCTGCTCCAGCCGGCCTGCTGCGCGGAGTCAACTGCAGCATCGACACGGCGCGGACAAGACGGTCATACCGCGGACACTATTGTTGATAAAAGTATACACTGTTCACTCGTCGTACGCGACATCATGTATATTGCTACTTGTCCCTAGGCACTAGTATATAAAGTGACCCAGGGAGACACTCTCTTGGACAAGAAGTCACTCCCTTGACCAAAAAGGCATTTACTTGACCAAGTGGGCAAGCACTCACGCACACACTACAAAAGCTCGTGCATCCATCCACACTCTCATGGGCTCACTTGGCCACAACATCCATCCATGCACATTCGGCCACAAGGCCACCCACGCCACACACACTCACCCTCATATGCATAAGGTATGAAGCTCGTAGCTCTCCACTGCCTTCTGTAAAACAGCTTCAAGAGAAACTCTATACTGCCATATACTCCACATATATTTCAGACATGCAGGAGTAGAGATGTTACCTCCCGCCGAAGGGGCTGAACCTGGGTAAACCACCGTGTGTTGTTTGTCCAATTCCGTACCGGATCTCCACTGCAGCCTTGCCCTCATCTCAATCCACCCCGTGGCATCTGCCGTGACGCGACTCACCCCGCGAGAACGCCACGACAGTTGGCCCACCATGGGGCAAGCAGCTGCTGGAACTGCGGTTCGGACGGGACCCCTTTTGTAATCATCACCGCGGCGTCACCGGCGTCTCTTCGGTCACGCTCAGGGGCCCGACATCGACATGCCTCAGGGAAGACCGTGCGGGGCGGCGCATCCTCGTCGTCAGTCTCACCCTCTTCATCATCACCATTGTGTCACCGCCGTCTCTTTGGTAGCGCTTGGGGGCCCGACATTGACACGCCCCCGGGGCGACCATGCGGGGCGGTACGTCCTTGTCGTCAGCCTCACCCTCTTCACCATCACCAACGCAACATAGCCGTTGTCCCTCCACCCGCGTTCGTCTCTGTGGCCGCGCGTCCCGGCCATCCGCATGCCCCCGCACTGCATTCGCTCCGACTGTTCCGACTGCGTGCCGCCCTTCTCCGCGCGCTCCTCTGGCGTACGTGCTCGTCCTCTGCTCGCCACCGTTCTGGCCACTTCTCCGCTGATCCAGCAATGGTCATACACACTTCGGATAATAGCCGTATATTTCCCATACAAGGCCACCCACGCCACACACACTCACACTCATATGCATGAGGCATGGAGCTTTTAGCTCCCCATGGAGCTTTTAGCTCTCCACTGCCTTATGTCAAGCAGCTCCAGGAGCAATTTTATACTGCCATATATTCCACATATAATTCAGAGATGCAGGAGTAGGAGTGTTACCTCTCCGCGAGGGCCCCGTACCTGGGTAAACCATCACGTGTTGTTTGTCCAATCCCGTCCCGGATCTCCACTGCAGCCTTGCCCGCACCTTAAGCCACCTCGTGGCATCTGCCATGACGCGACTCACCCCGCGAGAACACCACGACAAATGCCGTCGGCTACAACCACAGCCGGCCGCCATCATCAACCTCTGCTACAACAATCGCGAAGACCCTCCACCCGACTCTTCGAGTCGTCCGGAGGCTCGGAGGCTATACCCAGTGGGTGCACTTGCGCGCTCCCACTGGAAATAACCAGCCGGTAGGCTCCATGTCCGCGCCCGGCAGGGCACCGCGCCCACCAGCCGGCGGACTCCGTGTCCGCGCTCGGCAGGGCCCCCGCGCCCACCAGCTAGAGGACTCCGTGTCCATGCCAGGCATCCTCGACGCCGCCGTCTACTTCATCAACAACCGCTAAGACCCTCTGCCTGACTCTTTGAGTCGCCTGGAGACTACACCTAGTGGATGCGCTTGTGCGCCCCCGCTCGGAACACGCCACGCCGGTAGCAGGCCCGCTACCGGCAGCCACTGGGATTTCTCGACATCGTCGTCTGCTTCATCGACGCCCGCGGAAACCCTCCACCCGACTTTACGAGTCACCCGAAGGCTCAGAGGCTACACCTAGTGGGTGCGCTGGTGCGCCCCCACTGAAAGCAAGCCACATCGGCTTGCAGCCTGCAGCCAGCTGTCATCAACGACTCTGCTACATCAACACCCGCGAAAACCCTCCGCCCGACTTTCCAAGTCGCCCAGAGGCTCGGAGGCTACTATCGGGGGGATGACACCCGGGTAGGCTCAAGACGGTGAAACGACACGTCAAGACATCGGGGCACCCCATGCCCCTCAGTCCGGCTACCCGCCCGGCTCGCCATCCCGGCTGCTCCGACCGGCTCTTCGTCCGGCTGCTCCAGCCGGCCTGCTGCGCGGAGTCAACCGCAACATCGACACGATGCAGACAAGATGGCCGTACCGCGGACACTATTAATGATAAAGGATACACTGTTCACTCGTCATACGCGGCATCATGTATATAGTTACTTGTCTCTGGACACTCGTATATAAAGTGACCCGGGGTCACTCCCTTGGGCAAGAAAGTCACTCCCTTGGCCAAAAAGGCATTTACTTGGCCAAGGGGGCATGCACTCACGCACACACTACAAAAG
The DNA here is from genome assembly GCF_018294505.1 of Triticum aestivum. Classification (NCBI taxonomy): domain Eukaryota; kingdom Viridiplantae; phylum Streptophyta; class Magnoliopsida; order Poales; family Poaceae; genus Triticum; species Triticum aestivum. Next base: position 114,855,948 of record NC_057813.1, read on the forward strand.
CTCATACATCCATCCACGCTCTCACGGGCTCACTTGGCCACAACATCCATCCATGCCCATTCGGCCACAAGGCCACCCACACCACACACACTCACACTCATATGCATGAGGCATGAAGCCTCGCAGCTCTCCACTGCCTTTTGTAAAACAGGTCCAGTCCATATACTTCACATATATTTCAGACATGCGGGAGTAGAGGTGTTATCTCCCCGCGAGGGCCTTGAACCTGGGTAAACCACCACATGTTGTTTGCCCAACCCCGTCCCGGATCTTCACTGTAGTCTTGCCCTCACCTCAAGCCATCCCGTGGCATTTGCCGTGATGCGACTCACCCCGCGAGAACACCACAACATCGCCGCTGCGGCAAATGGAAGGCGACGGTGATGGCGTCAGGCTTCTGTGGCAACGCTAGTGTGGTGAGTGCTCATGACATGGTTGCAGTAGTTGGCTCTTCTTCCGGCATGTTTGTCAGTTCGTCTTGGGTTAGTTGTTGATGTGAAATTGGGGCTGTGGTGGTGGGTTTTCGTTGGCAACGGTTATGGGCAATAGGTGGTACTGGTCGTTCATCTTCCGCGTCTCCACCCTTGCATAGTTCTCCTTCATAGCTCTCTTCAGAAATTGGAGTTGTGTTGTCCCCGTCGCGGGTGCCTGAGTGATTTGCATGGAGCTACATGTGGCTTCGTATGATTCGGGTTGGGTCGATGGTCATCTGTAGCCAATTCAGAGTCGCTTGCTCATAGGGAAGGGGTTGAATGACGCTTGCCGGATAAGTGATGATGTTGCCACCTGTGTGCTACCTCGACGAGGCTTTCTTCGTAGTAGTCTATTGGGGTATCTTGTGTGTGCTGCTTAACGGCTTGTGACGGTTTTCGTCCGATTTTCCTTTAAATAACAACGCAACTCTTCTCTTCTTAATTAATGAATTGGGCAATTTTTTACCTTCGTTTCAAAAATAAAATAACGGAACAAACTTTAATAATGAGATCAAGGAAGCAGGCGGAGAACCCTCGTTTCCCTGCACCCTACTATTTCTTTAACATAGTATAATCACAGATTCTCACATACATGCACATATACTCATACATACGAGCACGCACACGCCCCTTATCTCTATGAGCACGTACCCCTCAAAAAAAATCTCTATGAGCACGTCCGAGATATTGAGCCGACACAACACCTTGAAATTGACGAAGTTACCACAAACGCTTCATAGTTGACGGGAACAAATGCTAACACTGAACGAACATTGCCAAAAAGCCTGAAATAAATCCAGAAAAATATGATCATTAGTTCCAAATAGGACTTAACCCTGACAGGTCGATAATCGTAACCATCTGACTGAATACAGTACTTACGTGTCTTGTGTTGTGATGGTGAACTTGGTTCACCATCACGCAATCAGGTAGTACATGCATGCGTGAACCAACTTGTGATTGGATGGATAGAGGGACAGTGGTATACCCAGCCCACCAAGGTTCAAGTCTTGCTGCTCGTATTATTTCTGGATTTATTTTAGAATTTCTGGCGATGCACTTTCAGTGGGAGGAGACGTTTCCGTCGACGACAAGGCGCCTATGATGACTTCGTAAATCTCAAGATGATATGCCGGCTCAGTCTCTCGAAGGTGCTCATAAGGGTAGGGTGTGCGTGTGTGCGTTCATAGGAATGAGTTCAAGTCCTGCTGCTCGCACTTTTCCTATATTTGTTTTAAAATTTCCGGCGATGCGCTTTCAGTGGGAGGAGATGTTTCCGTCAATGACAAGGCGCCTATGGTGACTTCGTAAATCTCAAGATGATATGCTGGCTCAGCCTATCGAAGGTGCTCATAAGTGTAGGGTATGCGTGTGTGCGTTTATAGGAATGAGTGTATGCGCACATATATGAGCACTTGATTATGTACTATGTTAAAAAAAGTAGTGCATGCACGTACACTCATGCATGCCATACCATGTCGTCTTGTTATGACTGCTATTTTATGTCTTTATATTTTAATCATGATATTTATGGGCATTGTAATAGAGAGAACAATTCAGTGGCTCATGAATTGGCTAGAATAACACACATCTGGGCATACAACAGCGGTCACTTCCTACACCCAGTGTGCTAGGGTTTCTCTTGCCTCCCGCCGGTGTCATCATCAGTCTACCTCATCTTTGTATTACCTTGTCAGTTGATGAATAGATCAAAAGTTTTTCTTTAAAAAGGATTTTTTTGGAAAAGGCTAGAATAGCTAGATGCCCTCCTTCGAGTATTTGGTTGGAATCACCTCCTGATGAGACCTTTGATTGTTAGCGACATAACTCTTTGTCGCGATTGAATAAAGGAGGATGATGTTTGTCAAAAAGAAAAAAAAAACAATTGTGTTGCATAGCTATTAATGCTCTTTGACTAATATATATGTCGCTATTATCCATGTCCATTCCGAATCAAAGTAAATATCCGATACATATTCTTATACATATCGGTATCGGCTAATATTTTATCAGCATTTGTCTGTGATAACATTTGTATTACATCATATTTATCCGATAACATTCGTATCACATTCATATTTGTTGTGAAAATATGAAAACAAAAGTGATAAGAGCACAACTCTATCCGTTTGTGCAAGTAGCTCTAGGAAGACGAAGGCCTCTCCAGCTGAAACGGTGCTGCTTAGAACCCTGGGCCTGGACTATGATGATCTGGCGGTCTCGGAAGATGCGCTAGGTCAGCTCCGTACAGTTTCGACTCACCACTCCCGGAGCCGCAGTTGAGGGCCATCGCGGCTATCTTCGGGAAGGCGATACCGGTCAACCTCGCGGAGGAGGCAGGGACGGCTGAACCGATCTTGGCGCAGTAGGCACGTGGGTGCCGGTGGTGTTGGAGGCATCTTGTTCCGATGTCGTTCAACGCGTTGGAATTAGTGTGTTGGAACGTTAGAGGCCTTAACAATCCGGCCAAAAGGAAGGCGCTTGGGGGTTTTGTGGATTCTACTCGTGCGGCGATTGTTTGTATCCTAGAAACTAAACTTGAGGTGGTGGAAACTTTTGTAATCTTGCAATGCATGGGACCGAACTATGGTGGTTTCACTTACTTACCGGCGTCGGACACTAGAGGCGGTATCTTTGTGGCATGGGACACCACACGGGTCCTCTTGTCAAACTATATCAACGACTCTCATAGCATTTCGGCGTACGTCTCGCCCAAGGAGGGAGAGCCATGGTGGCTCGCAATAGTTTATGGGCCTCAGGAAGATGAGCGCAAAATTAACTTCCTTAATGAGCTCTCAGAGCGTAGATCACTATGTCCAGGGCCATGCCTAGTCTTGGGAGATTTCAACCTCATCCTTTATGCAGCAGACAAAAACAACTCTAACTTGGACAAGAGAATGATGGGGAAGTTCAAACACTTTGTGGAGGATAACGCGCTCAAGGAGCTCTTCTTGCATGGACGCAAATTCACGTGGAGCAATGAAAGGGAGACGCCCACGCTCACAAAGATTGACCGTGCTTTTGTTTCCGTTGATTGGGAGCTAGATCACCCGAGTGCTTGCTGCAAGCTCTATCAACCGAGCACTCCGATCACTGCCCACTCCATCTTGCACTTGAGGAGCACATGCATGCCAGAAGGAGGTTCCGTTTTGAAAAGTTCTGGGTCAAAATGGATGGGTTTTTGGATGTAGTCAAGGAGGCCTGGGTCTGCGATCCGGATAACACCGACCCGTTCATGCGCTTAGACATCATGCTATGAAACACAGCCTGAGCGCTTGCTACTTGGGGGCAAAAGGAGATCGGGAACATAAAGCTGCAAATTGCTATTGCGAACATTGTCATCCCGCGGTTTGATTGCGCTCAGGAGAGCCATATCCTGACTGAGGAGGAGAGATGGCTTAGATGAACCCTAAAACAGCTTGTACTAGGGCTGGGATCCCTAGAGAGGACTATTGCGTGACAGAGGTCAAGAATTACATGGCTTCAAGATGGGGACGCTAACACGCAGTTGTTCCACCTGGTAGCGAATGGGAGACGTATGGAAAACTACATTCCTTCCTTGACCATGGATGGGTGCATCATCACAGATCAGAAAGGCAAGGAGGACGCCTTCTACAAAGCTTACAAGGATCTGCTAGGCAAGGATGGAGCCCGTGATTTCACTCTGGATTTGGAGGGGCTTGGTGTCACGGCCATTGATCTTTCGGACCACGACCGCGTGGTTCTTGGAAGATGAGATCTGGGCAGTTATCAAGGATTTGCCTTCGGACAAAGCACCTGGGCCGGACAGGTTCATTGGAATTTTCTTTCCAAAAGCATGGGAGATTATCAAGGTGGATCTAGTTGCTGCAATTCACAAGTTTTTCCTTGGCAATGGAAGGGGATTTGGAAGGCTTAATCAAGCTTTGATCACTCTGATACCGAAGACACCGGATGCATGCACGATATTCGACTTCCGACCTATTTGCCTTGTGCATAGTATGCCCAAGATAGCTTCCAAGCTGCTGACTGCCAGGCTAAGACCACGCATGGGAGAGCGTGTACAGACGAACCAGTCTGCATTCATTAAGGGCATATGCTTGCATGATAACTTTCTCTTGGTTTGGCAAATGGCGCGCACGATGCATAGGAGGAAAGCCAAGGGAGTGATGCTCAAGCTTGACATAACAAAAGCTTTTGATTCGCTGGCGTGACCGTTTCTGTTTGAGGTGTTAAGAGCCAAGGGCTTCTCGGAGCATTGGATCTCTTGGATCGCGATCTTCCTCACAACTGCCAGCTCGAGGGTTCTAGTGAATGGATGTGCAGGTGACAAGTTCATGCACGCTAAAGGACTGAGGCAAGGGGACTCGATATCTCCCTTGCTTTTTGTTATTTCCATGGACGTGCTCACGGCAATCATCTCCAAGGCGCATGAGGCACGAGTGCTTAGTACCATTAATGGCTGTAGTCCAATGCAGCTATTGTCCCTGTATGCTAATGATGTGGTGCTCTTCATAAAACTAACATGGCCAGACCTCATGTTCATTAAAGAAATCCTTGCTATATTCGGAGTGGCATCGGGGCTCAAAGTAAACTATTCCAAATATGCGGCAATCTTGATCAGAGCATAAAATGAGGATGAAGAGCTTGTTAAGTCTGCGCTGCCATGGAGAATCGACACCTTTCCATGCAAATACCTTGGGCTCCAGCTTAGCATCAGGCAATTGAAAAGATCAGAGTGGCAGCCGATTGTTGACATGGCTCTCCACATCCTGCCAGGATGGCAAAAGGGTCTCGTGATGAGGCCCGGGAGGCTCATTCTTGTCAATCAAGTAATGAGGGCGCGCGCTACGCACCACCTCATGATAGCGGAGGCACCTAAATGGGCTCTGGAGAGAGTTGACAAGGGTTGTCGGGCATTCTTCTGGGCCGGAACCGAGGCAGTGAATGGAGGCAAATGTGTCGTCTCCTGGACTAGGGTGTGCAGGCTTAAGCAATTGGGAGGTTTGGGTGTTATTGACCTGTCTAAGCACGACATCGCCTTAAGACTCAGATGGGAATGGCTACGGTGCACTAATGATTCCAGACTGTGGCAAGGCCTCGACTTGACCGCGGACAAAAAGGTGGACCAAACCTTTGGGAGCTTAGTCAAATGGAAAGTTGGTTCAGGAGGCAAGACCTTGTTCTGGAAAGACCGATGGATACATGAAGCAGCTATTAAAGATTTTGCACCCTTAGTCATGGCAAAGGTACAAACAGAAGTGGAAAACAAGACTTGTGAGAGATGCGATGTGCATGCATTCATGGATGGATGATGTCGTGGGAGAGCTATGCACTGAGGGCCTCGCCCAGTTCATCGGACTTTGGGAGATACTGTTGGAAGTCCATTTGGACGCTCAGGTCGAGAACTGCCCAATCTGGGCTTGGAACGCGTCTGGAGTCTAGACTGCATCATCTGCGTACAAGATGTTATGCGAGGGAGGAGTCAGATTCCATTGCTTCGAAGCAATATGGAAGGGTTGGGCACCGCTTGCGTCCAAGTTATTCATGTGGCTCGCGGTGCAATATCGTCTTTGGACATCGGACAGGAGAGCTAGGCACGGATTGCAAGACCAAGCATCAACATGTTACATGTGTGACCACGAGGAGGATACAGTTGACCACATTTTGCTGCAGTGCGTGTTCTCGCGGCAAGTGTGGTACCGCTGCATTACTAGGATGGGGTTGATGGCCGACCTTTGCCCAACCAACGACTCAAGATTGGTGCAGTGGTGGACGGATACGAGAAAGCGAATAGATAAGCAGTCTTGGAAAGGATTTGACACTTTCATGATGCTAATCTGTTGGACGATATGGAAGCAAAGGAATGCGAGGATCTTCGACAAGGGCACGATCAAGAACGAGTGGAATACGGTAGACTCAATATTTGATGAGCTGCGGACTTGGGCCAACGCAGGAGCTTTTGGAGGACAACCAGTCATAGAGTAGTCGCGTAGAGCTAGGGAGTGGTGTGGAGGCTTGGTTAGGATCGGTTTGTGACTCCTAACTAGCGGCATGTAATCTCTTGTACATATTTTCTCCCTTCTATAAAGTTAAGGTATGTCATCAGCGTACCTTAAGAAAAAAGTGAGAAGAGCTGGACGACATGGTTTCCAAACTAGTTTCGTCCACCATCCCAATCAGGTAGCATGCATGCCATGTGTATATTTCTTGATTGACACCTTTTTTACACTCATGCATGCCATGCATGTGTAAGTAAGCAATACCTCATCAGTTGATTTTGAGTGTCTCACTCGCGCTTCACGGCGAGGAGCCGGAGCAGAATCTCGTTGAAGGTGTCGACCGGTCCCGGGAGGCAGAAGTGGAGGCAGTCGCTCAGCAGCCGCTCGGGCACGCCGCGTGCGAAGGGGTCGCGATTCATGTACACGCCGGGGTGCCCGTCGGGCCGCATCGTCGCTAGCTTGGTCACGTCCAGCACCTCGACCCTGGTCGCCCCGCCGTCCCTGGCCGCCGCTGCGGCGGTCGTCTCTTCTCTGATGATGCTTCAAAGCTGGGCGTGCGTGGCGTCCACCTCCCTCTCCCCCTCCGTGTACGGCAGCTTCCTGGCGCACGTGGTGGGGTCGTCCCACGCCTTCTCGAAGTGCGCCGGCGAGAAGGTGGCCACGACCACGGCGCGCGCGCGGCCGGCCGAGGCGAGGCGCCGTATGGACGCCCGGATGGCCTCCCGGTACGGCGAGAGGAAGCCGATCCCGGTGTGGTTGAGCTCGGGGAGGAGGTGCGTGCCGAGCACGTCGCTGCCGTTGTAGTAGACGGTCGGCTTCCAGAACCAGTGGCCGGCGCTGACCACGGCCACGTCCATGGTGCCGGCGTCGGCGGACCAGCGGTCAGCGAGCGCGTCGAGGTGCACCGAGTTGTAGGGCAGGCTGTAGTTGTCGCACCTGCCCGTGGCCCGCGCCAGGAAGGGCGCCCAGTAGACGGACACCGTGACGTTGTGGGTGGGGAACGCCCAGCGCCAGAACTTACGCGTCCCGGGCTGCGGGTCGCGGTACACCAGGTGGTACGGGAAGGACGCGCCCAGGAGGCAGACCAGCGACTCGGCCTGGTTCCGCGCCATGGAATCGCCGACGAAGGCCACGTGCTCGCCGCGGACGGCGCCGAGGAACGCCGCGGCGTCGAAGCCCGGGAGCTGGCACCCGGGCGCCGCCGGCTGCCACCGCCAGTCGAGGTAGTCGGTGTCGGGGCGCCCGTTGCGGACGCAGTTCTCGCTGTCCTTGACGTTGCACTCGGTGCCGTTGTACCGCCGGGCGTGCCCCGCCGCCCGCACCCACTGCCCCTCCGAGTAGTCGCAGCTGGAAGTCGACCCTCTTCCTTTAGTGTAGGTGCTGGTGATGTACTGGAGCAGAGGCGAGAAGACGACATTTTCGCGTGCGGCGCGCGAGGAGCAGCAGAGGAGGTGGAGGAGAGCCAGGCAGAGCACGGCGGAGAAAAGCCAGGCCAAGGCGACTCTGCCATGGTGAGTCGACGACGGCTTCTGGCTGTGCTGGTGATGCAGTGGCTGGTACGCTCCCATGATCACAACTAGCTATCGCAACCACGGCCGAATCGTTCGGTGGAAGGTTGCTTCTAGGGGAGTTCTACCTTTCAGCTATGCCTCTAGGTATTACAAGTAGTCAGGAACTCATGGTGGGTGGCTTTGTACGGAGTAGTGCGATAGCGGTTCCCGATTTCAGCTGCCAATGCAAACAATTTGTTTGACGATAATGTACTACTGTACACGTGAAGAGCTAGGTACTCAGTTGCAGCTTGCATATGTGCACTGGCCGCGCCGACGTGCGTTCGGTTGCGGTCAGACGTGAGCTTACCGGAACCTTAATGGTTCTTGAGATTTGGGCAAAGAGAGACTGAATCCATGCAAGTGGCAATTGTCAATGGCTCTTTTGCTGAACGTACGTGCTTAGATAACAGGGTTATATCGATGGATAGTCCTGTGGCAGGAGGATCCAGCGTGGGTTGCAGATCTCCATGCAATCGAGCGCGGGGCGCGCACTTGGCCATCCCCTTGTTAGAGTCCAGACCAAAATGGAGCTCTCCCGTGCGTTTGGATTTTCAGCCGTCGGATTAGCTTTCCAAACTGATCGGGGCCGTCGGATTTTCGTCCAGAGCGATCCTGGCCGTCGGATCTTCGTCTGCATCGATCCCGCCCGTCGGATCGAACAAAACACTGTTGTGTGGTGCCACCGCCTGTAAATCTCATGCCCCACCGAGGGTATTCTCGTCTTTTCGCATCACAGGAGAGGGGGTCGATAGGGCGCCGACAGCGTCGTCCTCTCCTCATCTCCTCACTTCCCCCCGCTCCTCATTCCCCTAACCCTAGCCCATTCTCCACGTCGCCGCCACCTCCCGTCCCCTGGCGTCGCCACCATGCCCACTCGCCGTCGCTCCTTCCCCTCCTCCCCGCCCTCTCGCTGCTCAGCAAGAGGAGCACGGCATGCCGCTGGCCCTCATGCACCGCCTCCCTCCTCCTCTCCTCCTCCGCGTCGGGGCCGGCTAGGGTTCGCGCTCTCTCTCTCTCCCTCAGGTCTCTCTCCCGCCGCCGCCACGCTCCCTCTCTCCGGCCTGAGCCTCCAACTCTACTATGTCCTGACCAGGATGATTTCATCAAAGAGTGGAGCGGGGAGCCGGAGAGCGAGCCTCTCCTTTTAGTGCCGCTGTCGATGTCGCTGTCGAGGGTTCTCGCGCGCGTGGCGGGGGTTCATTCTAATTCGGCCCTGCTCTGCTCTGGCGGCCGGGTTTAATTCGGCGGCGGCGGTGGCATCAGGTGGCGCTGAAGTAGGAGGTAGATTGTGGTGGCGTTCAGGGACTCGCTCAAGGTGCTCGAGGTTGACATCCAGCATGCGAACACCCTGTGAGTCCTCTCCCTCCCTCACTCCCTCAGTCCACCGCCCAAAATTAAAGAATCCCCTTTCCTCAATTTCGTCCAGGTTTGGAGCGTGTGTTGTTCACCATGTCGTGAATTCATCTCTGGCGGTCTGCCACAGGCCTTCCGAGTGCTCGAGGGACTACGACAGGGCGTGCCTGCAGATGCGCATGTCCTACAGCCCCGCCATGCGCATCTTCCTCTTCCTCATGAAGTGGACCAACTGCAGCCTCGCCGGCACGGTCGGCCTCCTCAGGATACTCTTGTCCATCTGTCAGTCTGTGTGCCCATGTCTGTGGTTTCGTTCCATAATTTGTGTCATACTAATTGCAGAGATATTGAGCCTCTGCTTCCGTTGTTTCTGCAGGTTTATGTGGACGGCACCACCACAATGTCCACCCATGACAGGAAGGCCAGCATCAGGGAGATAAACGCTTTGTACATAACTGAAAACAATAGCATGTATCAAATTTTCTATTTCCCTGGTTTTCAATTTGTTTCATGCTTCCATCTCTTTAGCTCAGTACCATTACTATCTTGAAGATGAGTTTTTCTTATCCAATGGAAGATGGATTTAAGATAGAAATGTGCATTTAACCATTTATCGTGTTTCTTACTTGAAATGTTATGCATAATACTTTTCTCTTGTCGTAAGACTTTTTTTTACTTCTTGCCAATTGGTTTGGTGTTTTGTAGTCATGCATCATCTTTTGGTGTTTTGTTTGTTTGGTGATGTGGGTGAGTTGATTTCTACCTGATTTGTTCCTTGCCATCCTGATCTGTGTAGCGTTAAGCATTTGAATGGAGCACATATAGGCATGCCCCAGTTCATTTTAGGTGAGTGTGGATCTTACATTGTTCTGTTTTTACTAGATGTTTATTCGCCTGTTGTGATGGCATATCTGATTGTTTATATTGTTTGACATGTATTCCGTGCACAGAGTCACTTGGTTGTTTGATGCGTTCGTGCTCGTCGGCGGGACGGTGCAAGGCGCAACTCCGACGCGGTTCCTCGCCGGTTGGACGGCATTCAGGCGCAACCCCGGCGCGCACTGAGTACTGCCTTGGCTATAACCTCCCTCGGGGAGCTCCATCTTCCCAGATTTGACCGAGCGAATTTGGGTTCTGCCTCTCCAGGATTAGAACTGTAGTTATTTCCTGTCATGTAATACTGTTTTCCATCATATTTATTTATTTATATCTTGAATAGGGGAATTATAAGAATGCAAATCAATAAGAGTTGTTCATATTTTGCTAGCAAGTGCATGCTATTATTATTACGGTGGAGTACCGATTGCTGAAATATGTCTTCGACGTCTATTTTAATTTTTTGTTTCAAGGTAGGAGACTGATATGAACTGCCAATGTTTTAATAGAAATTCAGTTCATATGAAAGAAAAGAAAGGCATACAGTACCTGGCATTGACATTGGGAGCATGGGCTACTGCTCGCACCTCTACCTACAGGTTACAGGTTCCTTCCTTTCTCTATATGGTGGCCTGCGAAGGAAGATTTTTGTTACTCATTGTAAGACAATAAATTTTGGGGAACCAGCACAACCCTCTAGGGGTGGCTTATCTCATTATATATAATGGTTGTGTTACAATATGTACCATATACGTACATAGGTACAGAAGCTATACATAGTCTAACACCCTCCCTCAATCTTAGCCACTTTCTAAAGAACTGAGAAGGGTAAGATTGCGCCTACAAGCCTCAAACTGTGGCAGCGGTAAAGGCTTAGTGAAGATGTCTGCAAGTTGATCCTTAGATGAGATAAACTTGATCTGGAGTTGCTTCTGTGATACACGTTCCCGTACAAAGTGATAGTCAACTTCAATGTGTTTCATTCGGGCATGAAATACTGGATTTGCAGAAAGGTATGTAGCACCGATGTTATCACACCAAAGAATAGGAGGCTATGGTTGAGACAAACCCAACTCCTGAAGCAAAGCTGCACCCAAATAATCTCTGTAGTAGCATTAGCCACAGCCTTGTACTCAGCTTCAGTACTGCTACGTGACACAGTAGCCTGTTTCCGAGCACTCCAGGCGATCAAATTAGAGCCAAAGAATACTGCATAACCCCCCGTGGATCGCCTGTCATCTGGGCTACCAGCCCAATCTGCATCAGAGAAGGCCGAAAGGACCCGAGAGGAAGTCGGCCGAATATGCATACCAAATGTCAGGGTGAACTGAACATAACGAAGAATGCGTTTAACAGCAGCCCAATGAGTATCTCTGGGAGCCTGAAGATACTGACAAACCCTGTTAACAGCATAAGAGATATCTGGTCTCGTGATCGTCAAGTACTGAAGTCCACCAACAATGCTCCTGTACTCTGTGGCATCCGCAGGAGACAAAAGCTCACCATCAACAGCTGTTATCTTGTCGGTAGACGACATGGGTGTGGTGGTCGGTTTGCACTTCAGCATGCCAGCTCTCTGTAACAACTCCAAGGAGTACTTCTTCTGCGTAAGGACAAGACCAGTAGCACGAGAAGTGACCTCAACTCCAAGAAAGTAGTGAAGCTTCCCAAGATCTTTGACCGCAAAATCAGCACCAAGAGTGCAGACAAGAGCATCAGCAGCATACTGAGAAGAGCTGACAAGGATAATATCATCGACATATACCAAAAGATACATAGTGACTTCTGGCTTCTGTAGAAGAAATAACGAAGTGTCAGCAGTAGACGGCACAAACCCATGAGCACGAAGGGCAGAGGCAAGGCGGGCATGCCAGGCACGAGGAGCTTGCTTCAAACCATATAGTGCTTTGGAAAGACGACAGATATAGTCAGGACGATCAGGATCAGAGAAACCAGGCGGCTGTTTCATATAAACCTCTTCCTCCAAAAATCCATGTAGAAAAGCATTCTGCACATCAAGTTGACGAAGTGACCAACCACGAGAAACAGCAATGGAGAGAAGAAACCGAATAGTGGTAGGCTTGACGACAGGACTGAAGGTGTCCTCATAGTCAAGACCATGACGCTGCCGAAAATCACGAGCAACAAGTCGCGCTTTGTAACGCTCAATAGATCCATCCGAATGCTTCTTCACTTTGAATACCCATTTTGAGTCAATAACATTTACCCGTGGTGGTGGAGGAACGAGAGTCCATGTCTTGTTACGAAGAAGAGCATGAAACTCCTGCTCCATAGCCTCTCGCCAATGTGGAATGCGCAGGGCAGCCTGATATGAGCGAGGCTCAGAAGATGGATCCGCAACAGCAGCAGCCAAACAAGCAGCCAACCAAGCAACCGTACCATCCTTAGGTTCCTTAGGTTTGAAAATGCCACTGCGACTGCGTGTATGTGGTCGGGACACAGGAACCACCGAGGTCGACGGAGCAGCCTGCAACGGGCTGGAGGACGGCGACGTTGACGAGTCAGCCGGTGACGAGGAGCCAGTCACGGTAACCTCGGACTCGGTTGGCGAAGAAGGCCGACCCACCGGCGAAACCGGCAGAGCAGACGAAGCAGCTGGCGACTCCGGCATCACAGACCGGGCCGATGGCGAGCTCGGCATAGTGGGCCGTGGCGCGGCCGGTGTCGCGGGCTGATCCGCTGATGAAGGCGACGTGAGGACCCGAGCCACGGGCGAAGACGGCGTGACGGGCCGAGCCGCAGGCGAAGACGGCGTGACGGGCCGAGCCGCGGGCGACTCGGCGGCCGCTGGCGAAACGGACCGAGCAGTGGAGATGCTCGGCGCGACGGGCTCATCGGGTGACCATGCATGGGCACGCGATTCGATGCCATGCAACATAGGGCGATCGACGCGCCCACCAGAAGACGACGATGATGATGGTGAATCCTCCAACAGCTCCAAACGAGCTCCACGTCCGGTTCCTGCACCATGGTTAGGTAACAGCAAAGGAGAGTATGCAACATCATCAAATTGGTCAGAAGCAACAGAGGATGAATGCAGGGATGGTGGTTCGACAGTGGACACAGGAAGGTTGGCAAAGGGAAAAACATGCTCATCAAACACGACGTCCCGAGATATATAGACACGATTAGTGGGAACATGAAGACATTTGTAACCTTTATGAAGAGAGCTATAGCCAAGAAAAACACACTTCTTAGAACGAAACTCAAGCTTGCGCTTGTTATATGGACGAAGATGCGGCCAACAAGCACACCCAAATACCTTGAGAAAGGTATAATCAGGTTGTTCATTAAGGAGAACCTCAATGGGAGTCTTCATGTTTAAAACACGAGTAGGAGTACGGTTGATGAGAAAGCATGCAGTGGTGAAAGCATCACTCCAAAACCGAAACGGAACAGATGCATGGGCCAAAAGAGTAAGACCAGCTTCAACAATATGGCGATGCTTACGTTCGACTGAACCATTCTGCTGATGTGTATGTGGACATGCTAAACGATGAGCTATCCCAAGCGACTGAAAGAAAGAGTTGAGGTTGCGATACTCGCCCCCCCCAGTCTGACTGGACATGAACAATTTTGTGCTTGAGAAGACGTTCAACTTTTTTTGAAACTGAACAAAAATATCAAACACATCAGATTTGCGTTTAATAAGGTAAAGCCAGGTAAAGCGACTATAAGCATCAACGAAACTGATATAGTAATTATGACCACTGACAGAAGTCTGAGCAGGACCCCATACATCTGAAAACACAAGTTCTAAAGGATGTTTCACCTCACGACTGGACTCCGAAAAAGGAAGTTGATGACTCTTCCCCTGCTGACAAGCATCACACACTGCTACATCTTTATGACTAGACAAACTAGGAAGCTCATGACGACGCAAAATATGACGGACAATAGGTGTGGCCGGGTGACCAAGACGAGCATGCCACTGTGACGGAGAGACCCGAACTCCACTGAAAACACGAGCGACACCAGGATGCTCCAGACGGTAGAGGCCCTGGCACAACCGCCCACTAAGAAGAATGTCCCTCGTGCCCCGATCCTTAATAAAAAGATCAAAAGGGTGAAATTCACAAAGCACATTATTATCACGTGTGAGTTTAGGAACTGGAAGAAGATTACGGGTCACAGATGGAACTCGAAGAACATTGCGAAGCTGAAGACTCCTATTGGCATGTCTAGTGAGAAGAGATGCTTGACCAATATGAGAGATGTGCATACCTGCTCCATTGGCGGTGTGGATCTTGTCGGAGCCATGATAGGGTTCACGAGTGTGAAGCTTCCCCATCTCGCTGGTTAGATGCTCTGTCGCCCCAGAGTCCATGTACCAGTGTGGATCGATGGAGTAGGACTGAGTGTGTCCCTGTTGCTTCTGCGGCGCGGGACGATCAGCCATGGCGACCTGACGGGCATTGTTGCGTGTATCTTTGCCGTCATTGCCAAGACCAAGGAAGCTTCGCTGGAAGCGCTTATGACACTTGGAGGCCCAGTGCCCATCGCGGCCACAAAGCTGACACACACGTGGACCGCCAGCCCCCGGTAAGGTCGCAGTAGGTGGGGGGGCCGAGGCGGGCGACGGTGGCAGCCCCAAGGGAGACCGGGGTGATGAAGAAGAGCGGCCACCCTTGGTGGCGGCGTTGGCCGAGAGGGAGCCAGTGCCCCTGGTGCGGCGAGTCTCGACCCGTTGCTCAGTGAGAAGGAGCCGAGAGAAAACCTCGTGTGCCAGCATGGGTGTCGAGTTGCCCCGCTCGTTGATGATCTCGACTAAGGCATCATACTCCTCATCAAGACCATTGACAATAAACGAGTTGAACTCGGAGTCGGTGAGGGGCTGTCCAATGGAGGCCAATGTGTTGGCGAGGCCCTTGACCTTGTTGTAGAACTCAGTGGTAGTGGAGTCAAGCTTCTGACACTCTCCAAGCTGACGACGGAGTGCAGAGACACGAGCCTGGGACTGCGCTGCAAAGGTGCGCTCAAGGATGGTCCAGGCCTCATGAGACGTCTTCGCGAAGACAACAAGGCCGGCAATTGCCGGCGAGAGCGACCCCTGGATGGAGGAGAGGTTCGCCTGGTCCTGCCCCGTCCAGACGCGATGGGCCGGATTGTAGACCGGACCGTGCACGCTGTCTACCAGCGCGGGTGGGCAGGGAAGCGATCCGTCGACGTAGCCTAGCAGGTAGTGACTCCCCAAGAGCGGGAGAACCTGCGCACGCCAGAAGATGTAGTTGTCGGCGGAGAGCTTGATGGTGATGAGATGACCGAAGTGAAACAGCGGCGGCGAAGACAATCCCATCGAGGAGGCTGCCTGGGGTGCAAACACCATGGAGGCAGCCGGAGGCACCGAAGCCGATGCGGGAGGAGGCGGGACCGCAGCCAGGGCGGGCGCCGCAAAGCTCGCGGCCGGTGCGGACGCCACAAGGCCCGCGGCCGGGGCGGACGCCGCCAACCCCGCCAGCGGGGCAGTGTGATCCGCTTGCGGCAGGAGCGGCGGGACGACGCCTGCGGAGTCCAAAGCGGACGGCGGCGCCGCGGTGTGGACCACGAGGTCACGCCCAAGCGAGGGCGCCGGCGGCGTGGAGAAGACGGAGCCGATGCTCCTTGTCCCGATCGGAGCCGGAACAGAGACGACATCGAGCGGGAGGTTGAGCAGAGCCGCAAGAGAGGCCGGGAGGAAGCCCGCAGCAGTGGAACCGGTGGTGGCGGCGCTCGACATGGCGGGGGCGCGATCGGTGGCGCGGCGGCGGCGGTGAAGGCGGCGGCGGCTGCGGCGGCGGTGCGGGTATTAGGGTTTAGAAGCGGAAGCGATCGTAACCTAGCGTGATACCATGTAAGACAATAAGTTTTGGGGAACCAGCACAATCCTCTAAGGGTGGCTTATCTCATTATATATAATGGTTGTGTTACAATATGTACCATATACGTACATAGGTACAGAAGCTATACATAGTCTAACACTCATTCAGGTGTTGTCAAATGCTCCAGAATTTTATTAACTCATACGAGTGTTGTCAAATGCTCTAGATATTATATAGTCCTTTCTACAGGGTGTTGTTTGTGTGATTTAGTTGGAGAAAATAATCTCTACCTACAGCTACATTAACTGGTACCACCATTGCTGGGCATTGATTTCCAATAGAAATTCTCTCCTCGAATGTTTGGAAAAACAAGGGTGCGGTGAGGCTCAACTAAAGGAATGCCTGGAAAGTTGCATACTCTGTGAACCATGTATGTCCTGTGTTTATCCAACATTTGGTCCTATATTTTCAACTTTTGTGTCTACTTGAGAAAAGGAGGAAAAACTACGGTTCAAAGCCTTTTATAAAATGCATGTCACTTTATTTTCTAAGATATAAAAATTACTTGAATTATCTGTAGCATACTTCTCTGTCGTCCAATATAGGTCTCCCAGGCGATCTAAATAAATATCAAGGATATAATTAGGCACACATGTCACTTTCTTTCTTAACCTGTATGAAGAGATAAGAAAACCTGTATTAGCAAAATCATTTAATATTGTTAGTCGAGCAGTACACATGTATGAACAAAAAAGGGACATGTATGAACATAATCGTTCAATAGTTTTAGTCGAGCAGTATATAGAAAAACCGGCCCAAATGCATATGGAGTATTCAAGCTGAACAAGCCAATTGGATGGTAGAATATGCTATCAGGCTTAAAGTTTATATTGATTGAAGAGAAAATATAGAAAAGTAAGGGCTGAAGGTAAATAGAAATATAGGATACTGCCATGCATGTGTTTAACTAAACAACAAGCATTCATTTGTGCACTTCCTCATCTTAAATAATCATATCATTTCTATTATCCTTTATCTCACATTCTCACCAGTGCATTGTGCCAGTCAGTGGTCCTGCTATCTGAACTTCATTGCTCTTATTTTGGTTCATTTCTTTGCAACATTTTATTCCTATTGTAGCCTTCAATCAGTTTTAGCCTTGAATCATTCTGTATCTTTAGCCTTTAATCAGTTTGCATTTCCCCCTTATTTTGATACATTGCTCTACGACAGTTTATTCTGATTGTGTTACAGGTACTTTAATTGTAAGTGCATGCTTACAAAGTTCTATCATGCACAATCATCTATGCACACCGGTCTATCCAGAAGATTAGGTCGCGGCCCTCTCTGCCTGGGCCGCCAGCTCCCCGGAGGGCCGCATCCGGCCTGCCGCAAGTACACCTAAGCTGCCGCCTCCCCGGGGGCCGCAATTGGAAGTGGATGACCAAGGAGAAGGTGCACGGTGGGGGCCAGGCGCTTAAGTGGGAGGCGGAGCTCACCTCCCCCAACGATGACGGCTTCGATCTCAAGTGAAAGTGGGAGGCCAAGTCCAAGCCCGTCGCTGCCGGTAAGGCTAAAACCAAGTGGGGCACCGAGGAAGCCAGCAAGGATGAGAAGAGGCCGGCGAGGAAGTGCGTCCAGAGCAAGGAGATCCCCGCTGGCTGAGACGTCCAGATCGAAGTACTTAGCAGAAAAGATGAGATTTTTGTGGGGGTTTGGCCCCGATTTGAATGAAATGTAGGATTTTCAGTACTCCAATAGCATACTCCAGTACTTCTTTTAACTATATCTGATTATAGATATTTTATATAGTATCATATACTGTTAAGAAACAATTTTGCTTTTTGCTTGACATTGATGTGGTGGTGTTTTGTCATATTTTTATACCATGTCTTCAGGATTTTCAGTTCTTTTGCCGTACATAACATGTCACAGCCCTTCAGGTTTTTGGGTTGTTCTTCTGCCATTCCATCTATGTGTGTGTATGTTCTTGAAAACCATTAGGATTTGCTTTTGGTATATCATGTGACATTTTCTATGACATGTTCAAAGTGATGTAATTAATTAACCAAACTATTACTCCTATTAGTGCTTAGTTCCTCCTATACTTTCTTTGAGAAATTCTAATGATGGAATCAATGGTCTATATTTCCTTCAATCTGTGGAATATATATTGTGTAACCAGTAGTGGACTGGGTGGGTGTTGCTATCGTGCTTTGCTATTCAGGTAACAACCTGAATTGAATATGAATCGTGTTCTACCAAGTTGGATATAATGTCACTGCATTGTAAATAAGGTTATTATATGCTGCAATTCTTCATTTCTTTTGGTATTGATGTCAATCTATCAAATTTGAAGCGTGACCTACTGTGTTGGATGTTTGCTGGGTTGGATATGACCGCACCCGACAGGGGTGCGGGGTGCGGCAAGCCGCACTTTCTATCTAGTTGATATCGACGTTGGGGAGTTCTGACTTTCTCATTCCAGGATTCTAGTTTACCAATGTTGCAGCGTCTTTGTCCAAGCATCGTAAGACTAGACACAATGGGTAGTAAGAGCATCTCCAACAGGCACCCAACGCGCGGCGCGCAAAAATCTGGTTTGCAGCGCGCGCAATGTCAGGTTTGGTGTGGGGCACAGCGCTGGCTCCAGCAGCCGCGCTAAAATGCAGCACGCAAGAGCAGCTCCAGCGGTGCGCTAAAATGCAGCGCGCGCGAGCAGCTGCGCATCCACATTTGTTGCATTTCCACACAAAACAAAGACATGGCATAATTTTTAAATCACAAACATCATTCACAACCAAGTTTATAAATGAATAGTTCAATTTATTACAACTCATCAAACAAATAGTACTTTGAGAAATACAACAAATAGTTCAACAATACAACATCAAACGCACAAATCATGATGATCTTCGGCGGCCATTCCAAGCCCACCACTCCTCAATGAGATCCTTCTTGAGTTCATTATGCGCTGCCGGACGTCGAATGGCATGATAGGAGGCAACAAAACGGGCCACCCTTTCAGCCCTCCGCCGCACTCGCACGGGATGTCCCAAGAGCTCATACTGAGAGTAGTCTACATCTTGGCCACGCTCATTCTCGATGATCATGTTGTGCATGATCACACAAGCATGCATTATGTACCAAAGCATCTTATGATCCCAAAATCTAGCCGGTTCTCTCACAATAGCAAATTGGGCTTGCAAAATCCCAAAAGCTCTCTCCACATCTTTTCTAGCCGCCGCGTGAGCATTTTGGAAATCAAGATATTTCTTACCTTCCATTTTTTCAACGGCTTCACAAATGTTTGCCACTTTGGGTAGATGCCATCCGCAAGATAGTAGCCATGGTTGTATGTACGACCATTAGCTACAAACTGCACCGGTGGCAGTTCACCATTTGCAATCTTACTCATCAATGGTGACCGGTTGACAACGTTGATGTCATTCAAAGATCCAGGCATTCCAAAAAAGCATGCCAAATCCAAGTCTCGTGATCGGCCACCGCTTCAAGGATTATGTGGAACCCTTTTTTTGTCCGTGGAATTGTCCATGCCATGCCTTTGGACAATTCTTTCAACTCCAATGCATGCAATCTATTGAGCCTAGCATACCCGGGAACCCGCGAGCTTTGTTCATCTTCAATAGCCTTGCGACATCTTCAGCATTGGGAGTTCTCAAGTACTCCGGGCCAAACACTTGCACAATTCCGAGTGCGAAGCGCTTGACACACATGATGGCTTGGCTCTCACCCATGGCCAAGTGGTCATCAACTAGATCAGCCAGAATACCGTATGCCAACATACGCAAAGCGACTGTCACCTTCTGAAAGGTGCTATGCCCGAGCTCTCCGGCGGCATTCCTCCTCTGCTAAAAAAACCGGTCATGGCTCGTTAGTTTCTCTGCAATGCGCCTGAACAACTCGGTGCTCATCCTAAACCAGCGACGAAAGTAGGACTCGGGGTATGTGGGATTCTCCACAAAATCGTGCCTCATCAATCTGTTGTGGGTATCAATCCTATCCCTCCAAATTTTCTGCCGACCCTTAACCGAACCACCGTGCTTTGGTTTTTTATTGATGTGCATAGCTAGGATCATTGCAAGATCCTCCTCCTCTTCCATATCAAATTCTTCTACAAAAGAGTTATAGCCCGAACTCATCTAAAATGTTCAAAACTAGGCTATAAGCAACATGGACCAAATTTCATGCAAAAAAGTGGAAGTTGGAAGCAATACATACCTTGCGGGCGTTTTGTCAAACACCTTGCGACGCCAAAGCGGCGGTGGGCGGACGGGCGTTGTTCATCGGAGACTGCCGCGCGCGACGGCGGCGCTGACCAGAGAGAGGGAGGAAGCCGTGCCCGCACGGGAAGAGACCGAAGAAGCGCCGGAACGGTCGCCGGAAAAAATGGGGTGGCGCGGGGCGGCGGCAGCGCGGCTGGATGGGTAGGTGGCGTGAGAGAGAGTGCTCGAGAGTCCAGCATGCGGGAGCGGGTGCAGCAAATAAGCGGCGGGTGATGGCGTTTCTACCCGCATGCTGAATTACATATGTCGGGCACGCGATTTTTGCGCGTCCGCTGGAGCGCCGGGCACGGTAGCGCGCGCGCTAAAACCACTACTTTTTCGGCGCGACGCGTTTATTGCGTGCCTGTTGGAGATGCTCTAACATAGAGTAGTAACATGCCTATGTTACTAGTCTGTATTATTACCTCTATAGTGGGGAGTAACATATACTCCCTCCATCCGGAAATACTTGTCATCAAAATGAATAAAAGGGGATGTATTTTAGTTCTAGATACATCCCTTTTTGTCTATTTGATGACAAGTATTTTCGGACGAAATGAGTATGTAGTAACATGCAACACTTCATTTATTAGGCTATAGACTCATCTTTCCTTGATATGTGTGATATTACTCATACTACAAATAACTAGCTATGTTACCACATGCCTCTCTTTCTTTATTTATTGCTTGCCACATTATCTATTTTATCTAGATATGTTGCGATGTTACTACCTATGTTACTCCCGCTGTGGGGGCATGCACTTGGCCGTTGATATCGATGTTGGGGAGTTCTGACTTTCTCATTCCAGGATTGTCGTTTACGGCTTTCTCCAAGCATCGTAAACCCATTCAGTACCGATGTGCTCCGGACAGTTCCGATGCGCTCCGTCCGTTAACTGAGAAAGTATACTTCCGTTGATTTCTCACCTACACGTTGCGTACGCGGCCGGTGAGTAGACCTAGCAACCTCCATTACAAAGGAAGTTGCATTATGCGGTCCAACCCGGCGCACGCCGCTCAGTCGCCGATGTCAAGAAGGCTTCAGTTGATACCACGATGTCAAGTGCCCATAAATGTTCCCGCGTAGTTGGTTAGTGCGTATAGGCCAATGGCCAGACTCGGATCAAATACAAAGATCTTGTTAAACATGTTATTTTAAAGTAACCGCGGACGCCGACCAGGGTCCAAGCCCACCTGTCTCCTAGGTGGTCAAAACCGGCCCTGTCGCTCTGCCACAAAGTAACACTCGGGAGCCGTCGGGAACCCAGGTCCACCACTACTTGGATGGAACCACCTGTATTTTCAGCCCCCATATCCGAATCACTTGCTGGTACTCTACAGCCGACCCGACTTTAGTCACCACCTGTATAGTATGTATGTATGTACCCGTGATCACCTCCCAAGTGATCATGGCCCAATAGTATAGCATGGCAGATGCACAAGAATGTAGGGCCACTGATGATAAACTAGCATCCTATATTAAGCATTTAGGATAGCAGGTAAAGGTATCAAAAATTATAGCAACAATGACAGCTATGCAACATAATAGGAGCTATCGAATCATCAATAGTAGAAAATCTAATGCAAGAATAAGAGAGAGGAGAGTGGGTGATATCTGGTTGATCAAAGGGGGTTTGCTTGCCTGGTTGCTCCAGCAAGAAGGAGGGTCGTCGGTGACGTAGTCGTACTCAGTGGCATCAGCGCCAGTCTCAGGGTCTACCGAAGAAGAAGATGGGAGAAGAAACAGTAAATACGGAGCAAACAAAGCATCACAAAATATAACAAGGCAAAACGTGGTGCCAGGGGTGATCTAACACAGGCATACGTGATACCGCGAAACGGGAAAACATCTAGGAATGTATTCCCGGTGTTTGGCATATTCGGATGGATGAAACAGAGGTGGGTTGTTGCATATTCGCTATGCTAGGGACGTGTGGTGGACAAACGAACTACGTATTTGGTTTTGTCTCGTCTTCTGAGCAACTTTCATGTACAAAGTATTTTCATCCGAGATACGGTTTTTTATTTGATTTTTCAAAGTTTTATTAAATTTCTAGGATTATTTAATTTCAAACTAATCACATAATACTTTTATCACCTAGCTCTAGTCTAGACATAGTGTATGACAGGTGGGGTCCAGGAGGATCCAGTCAACTGCTGACCAATCAAAAGTTGGCTGGTCCACTGGGTCAAAGTGAACCTACATGTCAGTGTCATATATGTTTTAACATTGTTTTATTAACTTAAATAAGTAATTAATTACTTAACTAACTGATTACTTAATTCCTAATTAATTCTTTAGTTTATTTTTTATTCTTATTTTATTTCTTTTTCTCATTTGTTTTTTTAGAGGGGGGTGTCCTGGACACAGGCAGCGCTATAGCTGCATCAGTCAGGGCGAGCAGCAGCATCAGCCGGTGGGGTCGCCGGCGGATGCGGGCACGAGCGTGTGCTAGTGAGCGGCAGCCGGTGGCCGGACGCGGGGCAGAGGCAAGGAATGGCGGGCGCGGGCGGCGGAGGCAGACACGGTCGGGAGTGCACAGCCAAAGCAGAAAGCGCGGTAGCAGAAGTGAAGCGGCGCGAGCGGGAGGGGGCCGCAATGGCTAGCCAAAGCACGGGGCAGCGGGCGCACACGCCCGGACGACGTAGGGCGCGGCCAGGCACGAGAGCGAAGCTCCCGGCACGGGGATGAAAGCGGCGACGCTGCCAGCGGCGGGCGGCAACACAAGGCAGCAGGTGGGCGAGCGCGGAGGTGTGTGGGCGCGGCTAGTGCACGCCCAAATGGCGTGGAGCACTGCCAGGGGAAGGCGAGCGTGGTGGCGCACACAGGGGCACGGTCCTGGCGCATGGTGGTTGTGGCCTACAGCAATGAGAGCAAGGGGAAAGGTGGGGGATCTCGAGGAGGGGCTCACAGGGGAGGTCATGGAGAGGTCGATGGGGCCGGGGACGGTCGAGGGGCGCGGATCGACGATGGCGCGTGGAGGTTGTAGTCGTGGAAGAAGAGTAGCAGGCGCCGTCTTGGCGGCTCCTTAGTCCCGATCCAGTAGCACAGTCGAGGTAGAAGACACCTAGCTCTCGGACGTAGTTGTGTAGCTTGGGGCGGCCGATGGCCGCGTGTGCGACGGTGACACGACGATGACGGCGGGCGGTCGAGCTTGGGGGAGAGAGCGTGGGGTTGCGAGGGGAAAACCAGAGAGGCCTAGGGTTAGCAGAGGGTCGGGGACGATATTATCGCCGCGGGGGATACGGCGGATGCTCGGCACGCGGCCATCCGAGCAATGGACGAGCGCTGTTCGTCCAGCACGCCCGTATGAACAGAGATAGGATAAGGTGCAGGGGTGGGCTGAGCCTATGTGTTGTGTATGTTGGGCCAAAGTGCACAACATCACTTTCTTATTTCTTTCTCTGTCAAACCTTTTGTCTCAGTTTTCTATTTATTTTAGGCACTAAATGATACTAGTTCTACAAGATAATGTACATATAATTCAAATACAATATTTTGGGTGCTACACACAAGGTTCCATTTTATTTGGGAAAGTTTATACATTTGTTTACTTTAAAAAGGTTATTTTATTTTTTGTTATACCACTTATTAATTTCCTAGGAATTTATTGGTGAGCCCAATGAAGTTGGTTTCAACATGAAGATGATCAGGGGAATTTATAGAATTATTTGAACACTTTAGTTTTACTATTTGACGAACTAATTATTTTGACTTTATTTTGAAATATGAATTTGAACTCGGTTCTGACCAAAGTGCGGTTTAGCAAATTAATTGCGATGATATGGCACCGTTAGGGTGTGATTACTGTAGCTTAGCTACCAGGATGTTACAAATCTCCCCCACTGCAAGAAATCTCGTCCCGATATTTAAGATGTGGAGTGAAGGGGGAAGCTTCTGGTTACGAAATTCTAGTTAGTGTTCTCGGTCTTGGTTGCTCTTCTCGAAGAGGTCGATCCATTATGTTGGTGTTTTCATTTCTCTGCTTTAGGTCATTATGATGAAGTCATCACCTTTTCTTCAGGGAATTCCATTGTATTTACGAAAGAATAAAGGGTAGGTATTCTGGGAGAACAGACCTCTGCAAGGTTGACTATCTGGTCAATAACATCGAGGAAGGTGGCGGAAAGTAACTCTCAAATCGAAACCTAAGAAAATATTGAGAGCAAAGTAAGGACTTATCATGGGAAGTTTTGAGCGGGCAGGTAGTCGTTCGATGCCTAATACAAGGCGTGAAAGGGGTTCAAAGCAACGGGGATAAGTATTGTGTTTGATACCAGAATTGATGATCGCTCGGAAGGTGGCTCGTGAATTACATGCGAGGCCACGCGTGAGGATCAACCTTGGGAATAGGGGGTGTACATGAGAGTCAGGTTTTGATCCCGTGGAACTATGGGTTATGGGCCCATCATGTGGATTAAAAGTAGGAAGGGCGCTGACATTTTGCACGGTCATGATAGCAAGGCATGTCAGAGAATAGCTTGCCAGTTATGTCAGAAAGAATGTTGGTAGCAAGGGCGAGGGATGCAGAGAACCATTTTCCTGCTCGTTGAACGAGGCAGACCTATAGGCAAAGTTCGTCTATCGGTGGTTACTGGAATGCTATCGACAATAGTAACATGGTCTTTCTGACAGAGTGGTTCACTAGGGTGTTTACTTAAGAAGTGAATTATTACTGCTTAGATGATATAAATCACCAAAAATATTAAACAAAACATTGGAAAGAAAAATGTGTTTAAACACATATTTCAGGGGTATATCCTTCTGAAGGACAAGCAGAGCATGATATCCATGACATGGTATATCGTAGAAAATCCTTTAGGTAAGGGGAGACAAATTTCATCACCTTACCCATACAACGGTGTTTGGATAATTGATAAGGAAAATTTAGCATTGAGCTTCAATTATTTTTGTTGAAAATCGGAGTACCACTGACATGCATCGAGATAGCATTGACATGGTCATCAGGTAAATTTTAGTCTCTGGATTCACAAAGGATCCACCAGGGACAACTTATAGAATAAGTCTTACGATTTCCTTATGGAAGAATGGCTAACCTTTCTAAAAAGGAAACTATAACAACAGGTCCTCCGGCCAGGTGTGCTATGCATGACATCACCTTACTGGGTCATATATAGACCAATGTTATAACTATTGGAAATATGTTCCATCCATCATATCTAAACGAGACTCAGATTTGATTGGTTTCAGGATATCTTAGACTCAGGATGCCTGAGAAGAAAAGGTGCGACACAAATTGATGAGAAGAATCGTAAGATTCTCGGGAAATGAACTATGGAAGCGAGTTCCAAAACAAGAGTTCATCAATAAACCATGGAGAGTATGAGGAGGTGGCTGATGGACTCAGCGGCAATTCATCGAGATTTCCAAATGATGGATTTCCACAATTATGTGAACAAGGTAACACTACAAAAAAAGACACATCCGTGACATTTTGGGCCGAACGGATTTTTTTCCTATCATACTTATGACACTTCTATGATGATAATTGTGACAAAACCTGGTATCATCATAGATGTGGTAGGATCCTACTTCTATGACAAAAAATCATGACAGAAAATGAGCCTTTTGTCCTGGGCGGGCCGGAGACGCAGCTGCATGACATTCTATGGGCCGTCCATGACGGAAAAAACCGTGGTAGAAGCGACGGCGAGGAAAATATCGGGGAGTTCCGGTTATGATGGGTGGTCGGGGGCCAAGCGATCCGCGTTTCTCTCATACCATACGCGCATGGGTGCGAGGCGTTGGGCTCTAACTGAACCCGAGTGAGGCGTCGCCTAACTGAACTGGAGCGAGGCGTCACCTAACTGAACCCGAGCGATTGCACTGCAGGCTACGTGTTACTGAACCTGAGCGATCGAGCGATTCCTTCGCTACTGCTGCTAACTGACGCCGATTGATGCTGCCTCTGGATGAACAGTGAGCATTGCTGGGGGGGGGGTTTGGATGAACAGTTCCCGGTGCGGGTTAGATGAACAGGACCCCTCTGGATGAACAGGACCCCGATTGATCGAGCCGGTTGGGGCTGGATGAACAGGACCCCGTGGAGGGCTGGATGAACAGGATGACCCCGTGGAGGGCTGGTAGAACAGCAACCGGTGGACGGCTGGATGAACAGTAGCCCGTGGAGGGGTGGTTGAACATTAGCCGGTGGAGTAGCGCACGGTGGAGGCTGGATGAACAGGAGCCCGTGGATGAACAATCGTAGGTGGAGGCTGGAGGAGGTCGACGGTGGATGAACAGTAGTCCGTGGAGGCCGGAGGAGGTCGACGGTGAAGATGAACAGTATCCCGTGGAGTCCCGTTTTGCGGTACGCCACACCCCTCCCGATGAACAGGACCCCTGTTTCAACTGTAGTGCTCCAACACAAGTCCGTTTCCTCAGTTTTGCGGTACGCCACACCTCCCGATCAACAGGACCCTGTTTCGATCGTAGGAGGTCCAATAGAAGTCCGTTTCCTCCGTTTTGCGGTACGCCAGACCCCTCCCGATGAACAGGATCCCGTTTCGATCGTGGCCGGTCGAACACAAGGCTGTTTCCTCCGTTCTGCGGTACGCCAGGCCTTGTTTCCATCGGCTGTTCCGTCCAAGCCCTCCAGATGAACATGATGACGCATTCCGTTCCGACCCAGCCGGTTGGCTCCTCATGAACACGATGACGACGCAGTTTCTCCGTTCCGACCCAGCCATGTACACGAGCCCTGGCTGTACGTATGCGCGAGTAGGCGTTTGAGACCCCGCCCGTATGTATGTACGTGGCCGTATTTACTTTCTTGCACCCTGGCCGCTGTATGTACGTGTACATGCTATGTGCGCACCTCTACTACGACACGTGCGCATCTACATCGACCAGTATGTACGTACACGTTCGCGACCAGAATGACAATGCTACGTACGCTTCGACCAGGTGGGTCCCGACTGTCAGGCACTTCCTTGCGTGCGAAGATGTAGCTGGTGGGTCCCAGCAGTCAGGGGGGCGAATCGATTTTTTTGCCCGGAAGCACTTACTTGCGTGCGAAGATGTAGCTGGTGGGTCCGAGCAGTCAGGGGAAAAAGTTTTTTTCACAAAATATGGTGGCCCGTCTGGTGGGTCCCCGCTGTCAGGTGGAGGAATAATTATTTTGCGTGTAATAAGGAGGCACTTCCTTGCGGCTGCCGTGGACCCAGCTGTAAGCCTCTCCACGTACAGTACTCTTCCGATGGAAGACGGTCGTAGACCACATTGACCACGCCGCGCCGAGAGCACCACAGCGGTGGACAACGGTGAGGCCTAGGAAGGGGACGACGCAGAGCCGGGGAAGACGCGGTAGTGGAAGCCCGCGCGGAGAGGAGTACGAGGGTTCACTGGTTCGGCTGCGGTGTGAGGCTACCATCGGTGCAGAATAACAGGGGGTGTGGGTGAGTAGAGGGATGGCCTGGCCAGCGGTGGGAGTAGTAGGGGGTGGTGAGGCCTTCACGGCATCACAACCTGCCACGGGAGGCAGGAGCACGCGGCACGACCGGCGCTACTTTGGGCGGCTGGAGCAAGAAGACCAGAGGTTGAAGAAGCACTACGGTTGTTGGATGGACATCATACGGTCACTGCAGCTAGAATCTTTTATATTGACTAAGTTGACAAAGCCCTTAGTACGCGTCAACTTAGTAACAGGTCAGCCTCCGAAACGGTGCGCCCCAGATGTCAGGGGGAGGAATCATTTTCTGGGCGGCTGAAGCAAGAATATCTAAGATTGAAGAAGAAGCACGACATCCGTTGGATGGACATCCAACGACCACAACTGCTAGAACCGTGTGTTGTTGACAGAGCCTTGCATACGCGTCAACTTAGTTTTTTTAGGGGACACATCAACTTAGAAGGGCCACAAGTGTGTGGCAGAGAATATATAGCCCATTTGCGATTTGTAAGAATGTACAACCCATTTTTTTAATTCTAATGGAATTTACTACAGCCCATTTACAGTTTGTTGAAAATACAACCCATTTTCTAGCTAGGACAACGATTAATAATTTCAACCAACCGCTCAAAACATTCAAAAAAATTCCCACATTTTGATGGGATCCGAAATATTTTTATTCAAAATTTCTAGTTAGATTAAATATAATTTCAAAATATAGTTGTATTACATTAAAATCCAACGAAATATTGCACGCACAACAAGTAATGAAATTAAAATTTTCAAATCCCAAAAATGATATATTTTTAAACTAATTACGCGTTTGGTGCATTTTTATAGTTACTGCCCAGTTATTATAATTACATCCCATTTATTATCTCTTAAAATACATTTTCTTGTTAAGCCTAATGCATACCTCTTAGGAAAGTTTGCAGCCCACCGGGGCGGAGAATAACAAGTTGACCCGGATATTGTGTACAACTGTCGGCCCAGTTGCATTGCTGATGTTGAAAAAAGGCCTGTGTAGTACAGTACAACCTAACATGGCTACTCAGCCCACGTTGAGTGACGCCGGTAAGGCCCAAACAAGGCTTCTATACAACTTTTTGAAGTCACTGAGCTCAATTATAACTTAAGAAAAAAGTTAGATTACAGTCGAACCTAATTAAAAGCTGTCACGAGCAAAGAAATAATTCAACGGGTCCCACTTGTGCATGTGTGCATGTGTGTGTGTGTGTGTTTGTTTGTGTTTGTGTGTGTGTGTGTGTGAGAGAGATTGAGAGAGAGAGAGAGAAAGACCCATCGGTCGATGCTCGTAAATACATCTTTCAGCCATATGCATTGCTGATGCTCAGTAAAAACTTATATAGTTGACACAATCATATAGAACATCATAGCACACTGAACTTGCATACAAAAATTTCACACAGGTGGCACAATCAGGATGGAAGCAGTGGATCGCTGCGGGTAGGGCTATGTTGAAACCAACGAACTCGTACATAACGGTTCATTGTCTTTATCAATGACAGGGAAATATTTTGAATGATATGCAAAGAAAACAACAAACAAGACAATAAGTTCTACTAGCACATTAAGTTGACGTAGAACCCTTTCTAAAAAAAGTTCATGTACTGGCACAATCAAATGTACTGGCACATCAGTGCTTCACACCCATAGCTCAGATTTAACTAGTATCTGACAAGATTCAGTTGTTACCTCAAATTAGAGCACATCCAGGCAGCCAGCCCTACCTCTTCTCCCAAAGAAGCAGTGGCCTCCGCCACGCGATGGAGTAGGCCCTGTGCCATCCATCGTTCCGAGCAACACGGGGAAAGTCTTACGTTGACTCCTTTAATGGACGTCATCGACGGACCCTGGCACCAGCGGCGGCGACAGGACTTCGATTGATGGATTGACCACTTCTTTGACATGCACGAACACTCGATACATGTACATCCCTAATGTGGTCCGCGGCGGCCTTGGTGGCGATGAATAATACAACCCCGGTTCCTGCACCGGTATCTCAACACCAATCACCTTCGGTATGGTGGACGGCTTCTTCATCCATGCCATAACCGTCAGAGCCCAGCTGTCTGGAGGAACAAACATACTTACGAGCTCACCTCCAAGGTCGTTGATAAGCTCATTCATGGACTTGTTATTCCAAGCACGTTGAGGCATGCCATGGAAGGTAAGCTTTGTTAAAAACTCAAGCTCAGAGGGCACCGAGCCCCATCCTAGATGCCACCGATCAAAGCTCACCAACACACCATCGCAGAACAAACGCCGGGAAGATTCGAACACACGACTGTAGTCGAAAGTTGCCCGGAACCTGACAAAGAAATCGGCCGGTGGCGGACAGTCTTCGACGAGTAAGTCACTTATTTGGATACCGTGCGCAATGCCAAGAGCTTTGACAAGGTCGTCCGACGAGATGGGAGGACGGTCGCCGTTGATGGTTACCATCAGCACTTTGCTGGGAAACTAGTTGTCAATCGTTGCCATGGCACTGTTGAGCGACAGCATGCAGCGACCGAAGGCAGGACGGACCTCAAGATCTCCGGCTCGGAGATCCATGTTGACCGGCAACATGATAGTGCGCTTGAGTACAGGGAGTACAGGAGGGGGATTTGGGGGAACTGGAGTAGGAATCAAGATTCCAGAGGTGGGGGAGGGGCGGGAGATTGGGGATGAAAAGGTAGCATGAATTTCGAACACACGCCAATATGCTCTCGGTGCGCAAGCGCACGAAAACATCGGTGGCGCCCACATGTCGGCCTAAGAGTCCTTATTCTTTCTTTTTTGGAGAGCCCAGCCTTTTTTTTGAGGATCTTTTGAGAGCCCGGCCTGAGATTCATAATTGACCTGTTTGGCATTGCGTTACTACTCGGCCCATATTCAACGACACCTCACTGGCCCAAACAAGTGTACATCATCGAAAAGACACTGAGCTTAAATTATATAAGTTGAAAAAAGGAGATATACTATGAACACTGGAGAATGGTGATGCCCTCATTTAGGCCACCAGTAGTTTGAGACAATAAACAGTTCAAAACAATGATATACAACATTCAAACACTGACTACTGACAACTACTGACATAAACAGCAAGACATGATAGTTCATAAGAAGTCTTGCTACACCACCAAAACGCACCCATCTGCAGCGCTCAGACTCTCGTGATCCAGACGAGAATGACATTCTAAATAGAGGCACCTATTACATAGTAAGAGTGACATAGACGAGGATGACCAAATGACAAGGAATATGCATAACAAAAGAAAGAACTACCCATCCAGAACAAGCAACAAAGACAACAAAGTCATTCGAAGAGATGATCCAACACCATCATAATTTGCAGCCCCGCTTCAGCGACCAGTGATCCGGAGACACCAGTACTCCACCCTTTCGACGCAACAGCCTAATTACCTATCAACCTGAAGGCTTGAACCACATCACTGCCTGTCGTAATTGAGACATCCAAGGATCAAAGTTAATCCAGATGCCTTTGTCATTCTCACCTTCTTTTGGCTGCAGGCTGTATCATTGACAATCAGGAGAGTTTGCTCCCGAACTCCTAGGGCTCGCCGTGTAGACACAGTTTTCCATAGCAAACAGAGCCTCTCTGCCATCAAGGTCATTGCCAACGGTGATCTCCTGGTTAATCGGATAATTGAGTCCGAGAAATAGAGAGTGTGAACCAAGGCTGTTTACCCGCCTCGAACTAAAAAATCTTGAAGGCCCCAACAAGCTGGTATCCTGCTCATAGACGTAACAACCACTGTCCGGATAATCACGTATTTCACGGTGCTTGTATACAGTGGGGTTTTTGCAATATAACTTTTTCAGCTCATGTGTCCGAATGATTATCAGTCTTTCGTCGTCGTCTGATCGAGCGAGGAACCAATTGTGCTTCCCTGTTTTTGGCAAAGGTAGTGTGATTACAAAGGGCAGTAACTGTAGGGACACTGCATCATATAAAAAAGGACATGCATTGTTAATGTAAGATCAGCATTGTTCAGAGTATGAGGAGGATAATGCAAGAAACAACATTGATATGTCCCTGTTGGAACCGGGAGGAAAATACAGGGAAATGTATACTGGGTTCAAAAATATAGAAGTGCCATGCATGTTTATACTCATGTTATCTCGCAATCGATTCTTCACAGGAAACTACCATGTCATGCATGTTATGTAATCATGTTCTGTCCTCACAAACAAGTTCTTCAAGGTAACTGACAGACCATGCATTGTTATATACTCGTGTTCTGTGGGCAAAATGTTTGTGAGGATATTATTCTAGCCATTGATTGCTGAAGGGCGAATATAGGTATGTACACATGGTAAGCATTACAGGATTTCACTACTTCCAAATATAGAGTTCTCCATATGCACATTTACTTCCCTAATGTATGGTTAGATGAAACCAACAGTGTGGTGCATGTTTCTACATCATGAAAATGAGGAAACTAACATGGCCATCGTTACACACTCATATTTAGTAATAGTATATAGATTACTGTAAAAAAAGGAGAATATCCACATATTCCTAACCGCTTGATTATTCAGGGGTACAAGTTGGCTGTAACGGCATGGTCATGATCGCATGAATTAACTCATTCCAAATATAGCTGATTTACACCGTCTCTAATACATTGCCATAGTTCTACTCAAATTCCGCTCAAACAGGGATATGCCAATCATCACAAAAAGTTCAAACAGTGTCATGGCATCATCATTAACATGAGAGGAAACAACTAACACACGCCATCCCAGCAATACATGGTGCCATCTGCTTTGTCGATCGCGCAGATGATGCCATTGTGTTCAATAGCATCACGGAAGTGTGTATCAACTTTGACGATGATCCACTGCGAGCTGAGTTGTCTCCAGCTAAAGAAGGCACCGATGTAAAGATAGGCGAGTCCGCAGTCGAACAAGGCAATTAGCTTGAAGTGTGGGCACTTGGCAGATTACAATCTTCTGCAAAACAAGGTCCGTCCAACTAACGTGGTAATCTAGATGACTTGGACCGCGATGGTAAAACTCTATACAATCCAACGGAGGAAGGATAATCTCATGGGAGGTCTGGAAGTTCACAAGCACCAACATTTTACCGTATTCTCTGAAGGCAGCCATCCAATGGGAGTTCATGCCGACCCAGTACATACCTGCCAAGAAGTTTCGGGCGATGGTGATCGGATCGAAGTCGAGGGAAATGATGTACGACATCCCACTACATACGTGCAAAGAAGTTTCGGCTAATGGAGATTGGATTGAAGTCGAGGGGCATCATGTACGCCTCCGAATCATGGTGAGCCAATCTCGCAAGACCAGATAGCAACAAGCAGGGTGTCTTGAAAAGCTTAGGCCTTGCTTCGACGATGGCCATGTGCATGTCCCTCGAGCATGCAGCGAGCCGCAGGGCGCGCAACATATCCATACACGAACAACAGAGGCCGAGGATGTCACTGGGGAGATTGCTCCAATCGCGGCTCATATGGATGGTGCACGGTTCGCGTTCGGCCATGGTGGAGTTTGGAAGGTGGGTATTTTGGGGGGCTTGATTTACGGGGGAGAAGGCTGTCGGTGCTGGAGCGGCTAGCGAGGGAATAGTGGTACTGGGGGAGGCGAGCGAGGCGACGATACACGCGGGCACAGTGAGATGGAGACAGAGATGGAGATGGAGATGGAGTGGTTCTATGGGAGGGGAGAGGGAGACGAGGCGAGGCATGCTAATGTGATGTACAACAGCGGTGACAGAGTGCATAATGCACAGGGTGAGGCTGACTTTGGTAACCCGAACACGCCGCCTGGACTAGTGTCAGGTGCAGGGTGTTGTCACTTCACTGTGAGGACCAAATGAATAGTATTTTGACCATCAAGTGTACCACAGTTGTACTACTACTACTACTACTACTACTACTACTACTACTACTACTACTACTACTACTACTACTACTACTACTACTACTACTACTACTACTACTACTAGTAGTAGTAGTAGTAGTAGTAGTAGGAACATGAGTACTCTAGTACTGTATAGTGGAAATAGGTCTCCCGTGCTAGCATGCCTGTTCACTTCATCCTCCAGGTATCATCCATATTGCGAGCAGAACCAAATTCTCGTGCATGCGGAAGCGCGAAGATGGGCCTTTGATGAGGATAACCACGTATTCCTTAACAAGAGAATGTTGTGTCTCCCACGCACGCGCCAATATCCATCTAAACCAGCTACGACACATTTTTATCTGTTTGCATAGGTCCCACCTATCAGGAAGGATGGGCACGTACACGAATAGGTACGACTCCTCAGTCTACCCGCATAGCCTTTTCATTTAGTCTACCTAGCCGTCTAATCGACTACCTGCACACCACTTCTCCCATTTACTTCTCCATCGGGAACCGATTTTCCTCGGCTTCTTCACCTCCCCTTCGTCTTGATTTGCATCCAAACCCCACTGCGTTCACATTGTTTTAACCTCTTCACATACTCCTGGAGTAATTCTGAAGCCCCTTTAAATAATTATCTACTACTTCTGTTAGACTAGCCATCTAATCCTAATTCTCCAAACCATAGCCCCCCGTTCCAGCAGGTTCCAAATGGCGAAAGAGATCGAGATGCAGGTTTTTAGCGTCCAACATGTCCTCGTCAAAGGCTCGTTGAGCATAGTGGCCACCGTCACCGTCCACCCGAGAGTTGTTTCGAAGTGGATCAACAATGTATCCAACTCCCTCGAAACGGTAGAGACGAGGGTCATCGGTCTCGACATAGAGTACACGAAGTGTGCCACTGGGAAGATCCAACGCGCCGCCGTCCTTCAGTTGTGCCTCGAAGATGATGTTTTGGTGTACCACATCATACACGCGCCCTACATACCAGGTGAGCTTCATGATTTCTTGTCTCGGGAGGACATATACTTCTGTGGGGCAGCCATCTAAGGGGACAAACAGAAGATGCTGGAGCCGTACAACCTTGATTTGAAAAGCACCGCTGACCTACAAACCAGAATCAAAATTCCTATAGAAGATTGTGATAAACAGACACCATCCCTATTCGACGTAGCAAATTTTGTGCTCGGTACAAATCTTCGGAAGGGTGATGAGACGCTGGCATTAAGGTCGTCTGGATGGGAGAATTATCCCTTGATGTACGAGCGGATACAATATGCTACCCTCAATGCCCGTGTGAGTTTCGAGATAGCTGCAAGGTCCAAAGATCTTGTTGCGAAGCTGTCTCCCATAGAAAATGGGAAGAAGAAGAAGAAGAAGAAGAAGAAGAAGAAGAAGAAAAAGAAGAAGAAGAAGAAGAAGAAGAAGAAGAAGAAGAAGAAGAAGAAGAAGAAAGAAGAAGAAGAAGAAGAAGAAGAAGAAGAAGAAGAAGAAGAAGAAGAAGAAGAAGAAGAAGAAGAAGAAGAAGAAGAAGAAGAAGAAGAAGAAGAAGAAGAAGAAAAGGCTACACCTGCAGCAGGGCATTATGGATGGATGAACTATTTCCTATCTTGTAAAACAATTATTCCCTCTTGGTGTATATTGATATAGATGGACTATTTAGATGGTGTGCATGTCTTTGGAACAAGTAGGAGCGTGGGTCCTCTTGACTATAAGGAACTATTTATCCGCCTAGCTTTCTCTACTACTCCTGCCAGTGATCGGTATGCAATGCATCTATCCGTAGGCATGACAACTTCTCCATGGAAGTTCAACTACGGCGACCATCACGTTTCATCCACTACCACTCGTGATTCCCACGATGCCACTCCAACCCACGACACCACGTCCCCCGACGTGCGCCTCACCCCTCTCGGCCGCACCGCCCCTCTGCCTTTGTGTGCATGACATGTGGGCCACCTTAAATGCGGCGAGCATCTAGTTTCTACCACAGCCACATGCGATTCCCATGACACCGCTTGAACCCATGACACCACACGTCCCCTGACCTGCGGCTGACCCCACTCGGCCCCACTGCCCCTCTGCCTTCGGGAGCATTACATGTGGACCATCCACCTATCGGGTCCACATGTTATTGACTCAAAGGCAGGTGTAGTAAGGCACTGAAGCTCAGTCTCGAGGGCCCTGAGAGGGAAATGTAACTCCTGTGCCAGGCCTTGTGGTGCTACCACTGCACGAACTCGTGCCAAACTCGAGATTTGTTTCTTTACTATACATGCACGCAACGATTTAATGGACATTGTAATCTCACAATGTGATGGGGAGCTCTAAATTTGAATTTGAAACTTATAAAACAAAAAGATTCAAAACAAATGAATTGGGAGATTGGGAGTATATCGTAGGATGTGTCCCATACGAAACAAGTCCCCTGGTTTGTCACCGCAAAGATGCGGTTAGAAAGGAGCACATCGTCTTCGTACTCGTAGGACAACAAATCGGCCGCAGACAGCATGGTCCACCTTTGACCGCCATGTGCAAGGTTCATGCTATCTTATTCAATCTCACCGTGGTTCCATCGTACCAATTCATGCGGTGGACCATTGCATGGCTGATCCCAATGTTGGACAAAGGTTCTACGGGAATGGTGTCACCATTGTAAATGTTGTGCAAATTGTTGTTGGTACCCTCCCATCATATGCAAGCCAATCTCCACTCGCACCAAGCCTAACCTATGAAATAATGGACAGGGGGAGAATTAGGAAATGGACACGGAAGTAGTCTTTAGAATGCATTTACTACATGATCAAACTCATCTTACCTGCTCATTAGACGAAATCCGAGTGCCCCTCAACGACGACATCTCAAGGGGCGTCAACTTGCAACTACGGACACGCCGCGCTGGAGAGACCCCCAAGGAAACATCCTCGTGCGTTCCATGGAACATCAAGATGCATTTGTATGAGTAGTTTATCTTGTGAGAGAAAAGGATGAACGAGGGAAGGCCTCTAGAGACAGAGATAGAGACTACTACTACCAATGTGCTGGCCCGTGCATTGCAATGGATCCAAAGTAGTAGAATAATACTTGTTCACGTGCTTGAAATATAAACACTCTAGTTTTGATATACATGTGTCAGCAGACATGACAGCTTGTCCATAGAAGTTGAACCACGGCGACCATCACTTTTCTTATTTCTACCACTGCCACACCCACACGCGATTCCCACGATGCCGCTCCAACCCACGGCACGACGTCCCCTGACGTGGACATGGATCCTCTGACGTGGCTATCACTACCTTACCCTGCCTTTCCTTTGCTGACAGGTGGGACCCATGTTTGGGGGTCCCACATGTTAGTGACATAATGGTAGGATTGTTCACGTCAGGCGATCCTCATCCCCCGGACGTGCGCCTCATCCCTCTCGGCCCCACCGCTCCTCTACCTTTGTGTGCATGATATGTGAGCCAGCTGAACTGCGGCTACCATCAACTTTCTACCACAGCCACACCCGGTTGGACATGGTTTGCCTGCTCCGCTGCTGTGCTCCATCCGTACTCCCGCACCATCAAATTTTCATCCAGCAATTGTGACACATTTCGTCCCAGGCATCAATCCTTAGCTGGAGTACTTCTGTACTACAGGTAGTACCTACCGGTGTGGCCATCTATGCCTCGTAACGCCCCGACGCCCAGCTGTGGCACCCTCGCCACAGCCACGCCACCACCGGCCGGTTCATCTCGAACGAGTGAGTCGCGAACCACGCCACCACCATGAGAATGACATGTGGGCCAGCCGCATTTAAGGTCCGCATGTCATTGACTCATAGGCCGGGCACTAAGCCATTGAAGTTCGGTCCCGTGGGCCACGAGAGGGAAATGTAACTCCTGCGACATGCCTTGTGGTGCTCCCGCAGTACGAGCTCGTGCCAAACCCGTAATTTGTTTATTACTACTACCAACTACTAGTAAGGTACACGTGCATTGCACGCATGAGATTCTCGTGGTTTGTGCATTATTCTTCTACATGTGGACTCTTCTAGATTCTACATGTGGCAAAATTTGGTGGAATGTAGATGATATCCAACGGCCGGTAGTGCTCGGATTTGCCATCTTTGTACCGTCGGATTGGCTTCATCCAACGAACAACTTTAAAAGTTATTCACACACTATATAGGGGTATAGATGTTTTGTTTGCAGCCTAAGGTTTCCATGCCTAAGCTTAGGCGTTCCACAATATCTTAGGCATGTGTTTGGTTCATTGCTACACTTGTGGCTGGCCACACTTTTCTAGCAACATGGTCCACATGTCATATACTCAATTTCTTGCCAAATCTTGCCACACTTGTGGTGGCCATTTTGTTAGCCACATTTTTTGTGGCAGACACACTTTGCCTAAGCTTAGTTGTGGCAAAGTTAGTCATGAATTAAGTTCAACCATGGAGTCTTCTAGATTCTACATGTGGCAGAATCTGGTGGAATGTAGATGATATACAACAGCCAGTAGTGCTCGGATTTGCCATCTTTGTACCGTCGGATTGGCTTCATCCAACGACCAACTTTCAAAGTTATTCAGACACTATATAGGGGGTATAGATATAGATGTGCCGGCCCATTGCAATGGATCCAAAGTATATCTATTTAGTGGAGTGCACTCTAAACACATTACCTATTTATTTTTCTCTAACCTTTCGTAGCCATGCAACCAAGCCACATAAGCTTCATGGGTGCCCCCACATCATATTATTCATACTACGTTCACTGAAAAAAAGATAAATCACCCAAAACAAGATCTTCCCGTTTTTTGTTCCTACGATGCTGTGCCGTGCACGTACCTACTAGTTGTATAGTACAAGCTTGGTACTAGTAGGAGTAGTACTAGTACGGAATGCTCCTACTCTATCAACGAGCCCCATCTGACACCAAATTTCTTGGCTTCAGTGCTACAGCTAGATCTTCCCCTCGTTTCTGTTTTCCAACCCGACGGCGGGCGGGGTGCGGTTTGCCAATAGTCGGTTTGCTCAACAGCGGTCCCACATGAAAGTGAAAATGCTAGGCAACACGCCTTCCCTAAGCTATGTGTCGTGCCAGACGGGCCGTGGAGTACTCCCGATTCCCGGGCATGTGGGGGTGCGACGCGAACGCGGCAGGCCTTTTCCTTTTACTAGCAATGTGCCTGTGCGTTGCGACAGATCCAAAGTAGTAGAATAGTAGTACTTGTTCACAAACTTGAAAGAAATCACTCTTGTTTTGATACACTCCTAATATATTACTTTTCACTCAAAATATATTTCTCGGGCTGTTTTGATGAGGTGAGGGAGGGATGTGGTTGCTTTCAAGATAATAAGTTTTTTTTTGCAAATTGGAGTAGAGAAGTGGGTTATTGTGCAAAAATGCCAGAACTTACCTCACAGCCGTTAGATGCAGATCTAATGGTCAGAAACGACGGATGGCAGACACACCACCATCACCAACTAAGTCTTTTATAGGAGTAGGAGTAGAGAAACATGTATAAATTGTAACATTTGGTTCTGCTCCTTGGCACAATCGATAGATAGAAATAATGATTGGAAACGCTAGGGCCGGGCTATTTTTGCCAGATAAGCAGGGTACATAGTAGCTAGGTTGGTTCATCGTCAGTTTGGTCACACGCGGTCCGACATGTTCTGGTGTTTCTAGCAAGATGCCCGCGTGTTGCATGAAGTTGATGGAAAAGGTAAGCACAACTTATAAATTGACAGATGGAGTATGAGTTACAGTGATGCATATAATTAAGCAAAGGGACCGCACATGTCTGTATTGACTGGAACGAGAATGCAACAGCACAATAAGAATTAAGGCCACGATGATGCGATCGCAGTGGTGGTTACAGAAGGCAAGAAGAAAGATGCATCCATCAACGTATGACCTCCTCCTCCTCCTCAACTTAGTGCGCCGAGCCACCGACCGGCGGCTAAGGAGCGGTGGCTTTTGTGGCGAGGTCGAAGTGCTTCTCAGCAAAGGCATCCAAGGCTTCCAGTCGGTTAAGGAAGGCCAACGTTGTAGCGTCCTCACTGGCCTTGTAGATACCTATGTACACGATTTGCTCGTACACGTGGATGTGTAGGTCGACGAATTCTTGCTGGGCGAGGCGCCTCGCGGCGAGCGCGACCTCCAGCTGGACATTCTTCGTGGCGTCGGCGGGTAGTCGCAGGGCCACCAGTGCTTGAAAGAGGTTCCGGCCATGGAGGCTGATTAGGATGGCAGGCAATGAGGAGCCCGGGCGCGCAGGCTGGAGGAGTACGACGATGTCGTCCCCGAGCTTCTTGAGGATGGTGAACTTGTTGGTGGTGGCAACGATCATCTGGTCCAATTGAGAGTTGTAGTTGGCATCGACGGCGGCCATCCACCAGTCGGTCTCCAACACCGTCTGGAGACAATCCTCGGCGCCATGCCGCAGGCCGGTGTCGTGGACCATCTGGCACAGCCGCTGGCCGCTCGCGTGCATCGCAGCCATGGCTGTGGAGTGAGCTCTTTTGTGCTTAGTGTAGGTGCTTAGGCAAATGCTTATATGAGTACGACGTGGTAGATGCATTGGAATGGAGGGGCGCCTTTATATGAGGGCAAACTACGTTGCATTTACATCGTGCAGCCTCTTTTCCCGGTCCTCCTCCCATTACTTCCCTCATGCATTAATTGAAGGAGGATGCATTGGCCGTTCAACATTTCGGGAACCGCTACTCCCTCCCTCATCTGCATTGAAGCCGTATCGGGAACTGCGCCCGCTGTCAAATCGAATAGTACTATGCCGCCCGCTGCATGCCCGGCTGAACACGCCTCCTCTCCTCCATCAAACCCCTCCATTAAACCCGCATGTATACCGAGAAACCTACCCCGGCCACACGTCCGTTCATGAGCGGGCCGGAATTAAACGCAACACTGGCCGAGCTCCTCCCATCCACCCTCAGTTTAAATGAGGCCAAACGCCGGCCAAGCTCCTACCGTCCACCCTCTATTTACACGAGGCCAGATAGACAGCGGGCAAGAATCTCACCCCTCCGCCGCTCCCTCATCTGCTCCTTCACCATTTTCTCCACTCTTCCGATGGCTTCCGAGGAGCCGTTCTCCGGTATATTACCCGGTTGGGTGGCCCGCCGAGCCCTCCGGATACGGGCGAGGCTGCTGGGTGCTTCACCAACCTCGCTTGGCCCGACGGAGCCAGTTGCGGCCCCAAGCAGGCGCGTGGTTCAGCAACTAGCCACTCCAGTTCAGCTCGATGAGGAGTGGCAAGTTTCTCCATGTCGGTACGGCGGCGAGCACGCCGGCACGAGCGTCGTTGCTGCCATGTCGTACCGCGCCACCAGTGTCTGCGGTGGCCGCGCCTCCCGTGTCTGTGCGCGCGCCTCCCGTGCCTGTGGCAGCGCCATGCAGGCAGAGACAGAAGCCGGGTGCATGGAGAGCGACGAGTCGATGGCCAGCTTCTCCGTGTCCACCGCTATCATCGAGGAGAAGTAGAACATGTGAGGCTGCCGCCACTTGGGTCCCATGAAGGCCACCGCTGAGGCGATGACTGCGCATTCAGGTGGTTTCTTTGCTGCTTCGTCTCTTCCAAGGACCTTCGTCGACCCCGCAAGTGTCTGCCGGACATGAGGAAGACAAAGGGATCCGCGGGCGGCCATTTAGATTATGTACTCCCTCTCCAGCTAGCGGGAAATACTTGTTCTAAGAATGGATAAATTGTATGTATCTATAACTAAAATAAGTCTAGATACATCCATTTCTAGGACAAGTATTTCCGTACGGAGGGAGTATTAATTATACAAAGATAGCCGGATTGGCACCGCTTAGTTCATGTAAATGTAATGAAATCCATCATGTTTATATGAAGATCCGGCTTTTTTATATGAAATCCTACATGCTTATATGAAATCAGTCCGTGTTTGCACGAATTTCATCTGGTTGGTTAGAGTTGTGAAAATGTATGCCACTGGCGTTTGATGTCGTCCTCCGCAGAAGGAAGCGGGAGGAAATTTGCCGGCTGCCGTTGGAGATGCTCTTATGCTGGAAATAATAGAGTGACATCCAATCCATTTGAGTTAATTGCGTGTATGATTGTCCCTCTATAAAAATTTAATTGCATGTACAGTGTACACGTGACTTGCAGGGTGGCTACAGCTTCGTACAGAAAGTTAAAAAGAAACAAGTCCATCCTTAATCTTGTATTCTAAGTACTCTGTGGGTTCCACTGTCAGTACAGTAGCGAAAGAAGTATATATTAAATAAGTATATATAATATAAAAAAAATCTAAAGTTAAAGACAAAATTCTAACTCATGTCATCGCGTTGCGAGCATCCGACACTAACCAGTCCAGCACATTTTTGTTGTAGACCATG
This sequence comes from Triticum aestivum, assembly GCF_018294505.1. NCBI lineage: Eukaryota > Viridiplantae > Streptophyta > Magnoliopsida > Poales > Poaceae > Triticum > Triticum aestivum. The sequence continues at coordinate 114,897,962 of NC_057813.1, forward strand.
ATGGAGATATATCTCCATGTCTACTCTTTTACTCCATCCGTTCCTAAATATTTGTCTTTTTCAGATTTCAAATGGACTACCACATACGGATGTGTATGTAGACATATTTTAGAGTGTAGATTCACTCATTTTGCTCTGTATGTAGTCACTTGTTGAACTCTCTAAAAAGACAAATACTTAGGAACGGAGGGAGTACAAATAGAGTCGGTGATGATGGTGTTCGTGCCATCCTGCAATATAGGCCGTCGGATTTATATCTAACAGATAGGAAGGTAACTATGGAAATTTTGCAAAAATATACCCACACCCCTCTCCATGTTCGCAAATAAGGCCTTCCCTCGTTCATCCTTTTCTCTCACAAGATAAACTACTCATACAAATGCATCTTGATGTTCCGTGCAACGCACGGGCATCTAGCTAGTTTCTTTTAAAATAGTTACTGCGATAATTGGGTTGAAGTGATATATTTTATGTCTACCCCGAATGATTTCAGATTCACAAGTAGTAACAAAGAAAAGGTTGCCTTGTTAATTAAAAGAAAACAAGGTGAAAACTATCACATGAGGCTGGTAAGAAGAGGCACACTGGGTTCAACGTCATCGTCACTACAGCTGTGCACGCGCGAGAAGTCTACATATCAAGGGGGCTACTGAGCGAGGCACAGAGACACAATGTTTGAGAGAGAAACCAATTGAAAGATTACAATTAGATCGAGTTGTCATCCTTCTGCTATCATTGTTGGGGTGGGGGATGGGGAGGGAGAGAAAGACGTATCGAGAGTGTGCGCAGTAGGCACAGAGGCACAACTAGCGAGTGTGTGTATGTGTGTGTGTTTGAAAGAGGAGTAGATAGATTACTACAAAGATCGAGGTGCCACCCTACTCCTTCATTGTCGAGTAGTGTGTGTGTGTGTGTGTGTGTGTGTGTGTGTGTGTGTGTGTGTGTGTGTTTGAGAGAGAAGCCAATAAATAAATTAGTATCAAGATCGAGGTGTCACCCTACTCCTTCGGTCTTGGGAAGTGTGGATGTGTGGTTATGTGTGTGTGTGGGGGGGGGTGGGGGTGGGGGCAGTTACACTTACATATCTCTACTCTTATAAAAACAGAGTTGGTGATGATGGTGTTCCCTCCATCTTGCAATATAGGCCATCCGATTTATATCCGACGGATAGGAAGGAAACTATGGCAATTTTGCAAAAACATACCCACACCCCTCTCCGCATTTGCAAATAAGGCATTCCCTCGTTCATCATTTTCTCCCACAAGATAAACTACTCATACAAATGCATCTTGATGTTCCGTGCAATGCATGGGCATCTTGCTAGTAGGGAGAAGGAGTTTGTGTGACACATATCTAACTATATTAAGGGATAGGTAGATAGCATTTGTGCGAGGTATACTTAAAGCATCATGAAGATAAACAAACGGTGTGCATGCAAGTGCCGGAAAAATGAAGCGAGAAACAATGCGCGCGCGTGTGTGTGTGTGTGTGTGTGTGTGAGAGAGAGAGAGAGAGAGAGAGAGAGCGAAATCTCAAAACAAAAGGTGCTCTACTGGAATCCCATTGGATGTATTCATATGGTTCCGGAACTCGAGTTAACCTTAGGCATATGTGTGAGAGACATAATTATACTTTGAGACATTAGTGGCTGTGGGTGGGTGGAATTAAAGGGGTGAGCGTGTTCGACAGAGAGAGCGTGTGTGTTTCTCTGTGAGAGACTTGTAGGATGGGGTAGAATAATGAATTCTAACCTTGACGGAGGGAGATAAATACACGAAGAGCGTGTGTGTGATTCCGATGCCCACAGGGAAATGAGATATGTATGCGTGTGAGAGAGATTGCATAATTCATTCATGTATCACTATCTAGCCATCGTGGACGTGCATACCTTGAACATAAATTGGCCAAAGGTACAATATCGATTCAACGCTATAAAGATTGGACACTCACATATCACATTTTTTTCTATTTAAATAAACCTTTTCAGTTGTGCATGCCAAAGTTACAGTGATGTTTCTTCAAACAACCAATGTAGCTATCATGTACATGCACCATTGTTACTCTTGAATTCAAAGTCATTAGTCTTGGATGATTTAAGGTTCTATTATGAAGTAATATATGTAATATTCATATATGAATTCAATGGGTATGCAATTTATGAAATGGAGGCTATGTAATCATAGGAGGTAACACTTTTAAGTAGCGGACTACAATATCCATTTCTTTTTGTGCGCCTCTACACTAACACGTCAATGCATTATGTTTAAAGTAAATAACCAATGGCACTAAATTATCTATTTACGCGAGAAATACATAGGCTGAGGTTTGATCCCTTTTTTTGTGAACGCACCACTACACCCGTACAACTGGCCGCGCCCATGTGAACGTCCAAGTTATCGGCGCATCATACCGAGTTATTGTCTTTTTCTGGGGTGGAATTCACACCAGTTATTAACTGCTGACGCGGGCCCCGTGTACACAGTCTCGCATGACCTTCCCGCTAGCACGGTCGAAAATTAGTTGAAACTGGATACGAACGATCCCACGGGCGGCAAAATTTCCCGCCTACTAAAGTATGAAACAATTGCTTGGCTTGTCATCGGGGTTGTTCATGATTAAATACTTTGTGTGATGAAGATAGAGCAACAGCCAGACTATATGATTTTGTAGGGATAACTTTCTTTGGCCATGTTATTTTGAGAAGACATGATTGCTTGATTAGTATGCTTGAAGTATTATTATTTCTTATGTCAATATGAACTTTTATTTTGAATCATTTGGATCTGAGCATTCATGCCACAATAAAGAAAATTACATTGATAATTATGCTAGGTAGCATTCCACATCAAAAATTCTGCTTTTATCATTTACCTACTCGAGGATGAGCAGGAATTAAGCTTGGGGATGCTTGATACGTCTCCAACATATCTATAATTTTTTATTGTTCCATGCTATTATATTACCTGTTTTGGATTCTTATGGGCTTTACTTTACACTTTTATATCATTTTTGGGACTAACCTACTAACCGGAGGCCGAGCCCGTATTGCTGTTTTTTTTTGCCTATTTCAGTATTTCAAAGAAAAGGAATATCAAACGGAGTCCAAACGGAATGAAACATTCAGGAGCGTGATTTTTGGAACGAACGTGATCTAGAGGACTTGGAGTGGAAGTCAAGCAACAGCCAAGGCGGCCACGAGGGTGGAGGGTGCCCCCCTATTGGGCGCGCCCCCTATCTCGTGGGCCCCTCGGGCGTCCACCGACCTACTTCTTCCTCCTATATATACCCACGTACCCCGAGAACATCGGACAGACCATGAAAACCTAATTCCACCGCCGCAACCTTCTATATCTGCGAGATCCCATCTTGGAGCCTTTGCCGGTGCTCCGCCGGAGGGGGAATCAATCACGGAGGGCCTCCACATCATCTCCAAGGCCTCTCCGATGAGTTGTGAGTAGTTTACCACAGACCTTCGGGTCCATAGTTATTAGCTAGATGGCTTCTTCTCTCTCTTTGGATCTCAATACCATGTTCTCCTCGATCTTCTTGGAGATCTATTCGGTGTAACTCTTTTTGCGGTGTGTTTGTTGAGATCCGATGAATTGTGGGTTTATGATCAAGTTTATCTATGAGAAATATTTGAATCTCCTCTGAATTCTTATATGTGTGATTAAATTATCTTTGCAAGTCTCTTTGAATTATCATTTTGGTTTGGCCTACTAGATTGATCTTTCTTGCAATGGGAGAAGTGCTTAGTGTCGGTGTCAAAACGGGTGGATCTCGGGTAGAGGGTCCCAAACTGTGCGTCTAAGGCTAATGGTAATAGGAGGCAGGGGACACGATGTTTTACCCAGGTTCGGGCCCTCTCGATGGAGGTAATACCCTACTTCCTGCTTGATTGATCTTGATGATATGAGTATTACAAGAGTTGATCTACCACGAGATCGTAGAGGCTAAACCCTAGAAGCTAGCCTATGATTATGATTGTTGTTGTCCTACGAACTAAACCCTCCGGTTTATATAGACATCGGAGGGGGATAGGGTTACACAGAGTCGGTTACAGAGAAGGAAATCTACATATCCGAATATCCAAGCTTGCCTTCCACGCAAAGGAGAGTCCCATCCGGACACGGGACGGAGTCTTCAATCTTGTACCTTCATAGTCCAACTGTCCGGCCAAAGTATATAGTCCGGCTGTCCGATGACCCCTTAATCCAGGACTCCCACAGTAGCCCCTGAACCAGGCTTCAATGACGATGAGTCCGGCGCGCAGATTGTCTTCGGCATTGCAAGGTGGGTTCCTTCTCCGAATACTTTGTAAGAGATTTAGAACACAAGGATCGTGTCCAGCTCTGCAAAACAAATTCCACATTCCACCGTAGAGAGTATAATATTCCACAAATCTAATCTGCTGACAGCTTTTTATAGCATGACATCACGCCACGGTTCGGTCATTATTCGAACCATTTTTCACAACCAGCTACCGCATGTAATGCGAGGCGGTTTTCTTGACACGTCTTGTCAAAGCAGAGATCGTGTCCCCTTATCACGGGATTCTCATCAATACGGGTATGGGTAACACAACCACGCCATCAATTGCGGCGCTTGGGAAATAAGCGATCTTAACGGGCAAGTGGGGAGGCGCACAGTTTCTACCGCCTTTGTAAAGAGATAAGGATTGTCCTCTTTCACCCACACCTGCTTCCTTCCTCGTTCATCCATTCTTGCACGCTTGAGCTCCAACGCCCTACTTCTCACCTTCTCCGCATAGCCAAACATATCCGGAGTAGGAGGCAACTGAGTGGCCTCCTCCGTCAATGAGGAGGACATTACGAAGCTCCGGGTGGCCGGATACTTGGCCGCAGATATTGCGCACCGGCTCCCAGACGTAGGGCAGATCATTTCGACTCCAGGACCCCATGAGAGGGTCGTGTTCCTTGCCCACTTCGTCCGCGGACTAGGATCCCCCCTCCACCCATTTGTCCGCGGGCTCTTGTTCTATTACGGGCTCGATTTTCATGATCTAGCCCCTAACTTAATCCTCAACATCTCGGTGTTTATCATCGTGTGCGAGGCTTTTATCCGCATCAGGCCCCACTTCGGCCTACGGCTAAAAATCTTCAACATGAAGCCGAATAGTGTTCGCCAGCAGGCGAAGTGTGGCGGCGCCATGGTGGGCAAGATGCCCAGCATCACCTGGCTCGAAGGCTCCTTTGCGGAGACCGTGAAGGGGTGGCAATCGGGGTGGTTCTACATCACCGAGCCACGTGACGCCAACTGGGTGGCGGCCCCCGGATTCCGATGCGGCATCCCTATGTGGCTCACTTCCTGGAAGAAAAAGGGCCTAGCCTGGGGCGCATCCGCGGAGCTGACCGGACTCTAGAACTGCGTCAAGAACATGATAACCAAGAATATCAAGCTTGTCAACGTGGTCTAGGTCATGCTATTTCGCCGGATTCTCCCGTGTCAAAGACGGGCATTCAACCTGTGGGAGTTCGACGCAGCCCAACACCAGACACTGCAAGAGCTCTTTGACACGATGCACAAAGACGTCTGGAAGGTGTTGTTCAAGTCCAGCGAAGTCCCTCCTCCCACTTCCGAAGACCACGGACTCAGCGCCAAGCGCCACGCCAATGCGGTAAGCATTCTACATTTTACAAGATGTGCCCTTCCTCAGTATATTCGTGGGAGGAACTTAAGCCACCGTACTGATCTGATAGGAATACGTGGCGACGGCGAAGCGGATCGACTATCCGGCTCCGTTGCCTGAAGATCCAGCAACTGCTCTCCTGACGGAGATGCTGGTTCCGACGCCTTATGAGGTGCCGGAAAAGAAGGCCGTGGGGACCAGGAAATGTCTCCGACGCAACATGGTGCCAGACTCATCGTCCGAAGACACCGAGGCGCACTCCTCCAACGACAACGAGGAAGATGAGGAGGAAAACCCTCTCCCCCAAAAAGAGGGGGAGAAGAAAAGGAAGGCCTCCCCTTCCGGGGAGGCCGAAGGGTCCAAGAAGGGATGGACCCTCCCTCCGAACCACTCCACAACCGCCGCCTACAGTGAGGAGGAGTGGCTACCCAGGGCCAAGCCCCTGGCGAAGTCGTAAGTATTCGTATGTCAGGATATTTCTTGCATATTTTAGCTTTATGGCTCCTTATTATGTCAAGGTTTGTTTGTGCAGTCCGCCTAAAGCCCATATCGACTTGCCCTCCTTGGATGGGTCCTTGAGCTCATCGGAGATGAATAGCTATTCGCTCCTGACGGCTTCCACCGCCCGGCCCACGGATGACACTGAGGTGTTATCTCAGAGAATGCCGGGCCAGGAGGAGGTAGTCCTGGAGACGCCTCAAGGCGAGACTCCCGATGCCGGGCTCATGGGGGGGGGGGAGATCCTCATGGATTCGGATGAGGGGGCCGCAGCAAGCTTGGCCCCCAGTCAGATACTGCACCAGAACCTCCAGTGGTTCCGGATGCAGGGAGGCAGCCACCCGCCAAGGGGGGCGAGCCGTCTGTGCCGATGACCTCTGTCCATCCACAGGCGTCGGATAACCTGGTGGAAGCACTTCAGAGCACTTCCCTTGGTGAAGTACACCGTACTCTTATGAGTACGGTGATTGCGAAGGTTCAGTCTGCCAAGAGCGGATTGACCGAAGCCTGCACCAGCCTCCTAACAGGCTTTGAGGTAAGTAATTTAATTTATGAGAAAGTATCACGGTGTAGACAGTAGCCCCTGATGCTCTGTTTGGTGTTTGGCCAGAGAAGCCGAAAAGAGGATCAAATATTATTCCCAGGAGTCTAATTGTATTATGTCTATGTGAATAAGCAGGTGTCGCTGCTGGCCGCTGGCGCCGCCACTGTGGAGGCCTCCGGACTGAGGCAGAGCCTGGGGCGGGCCGAAGAAGAGCTCGGCCTTGTGAAGAGGCAGCTCGAGGAAAACAAAGGTAAGAAATACCCCGTCTGAATGTTATACAAAGGAAAAATCGTGGATGCTGATAGAAGCATGATAAATTTTGCTAGGGGCCACGACCGAGGTGGCGTCCCTTAAGAAGGCACTGTCCGAGGCCGAAAACAAAGCGGCTAAGGAGCGCATTGAGCGCGAAAAACAAGAGGCGCGAGTTGATGAGGTCTGGCAAGAGCTCCAGGACTTCATCAAAAAATTCGAGTCCTTGGAGCGTGACTCCAAGACGCAAGAGTCGGAGCTTGCGAAGGCCCGTCAAAGTGCACTAGACGCTAAGGTCGAAGCCCCGAAGGCCCTCCAAGAAATTGAGGAGGCCAAGAAGATAGCTGCGGGTAAGGCTTTCATTATGCAAAGCAAGCATGTGGAGGAGACATTCCTTTTACTTACCCGAATTCGGAGCTCTCTAAGAGCATTCGCAGATCTGCCGTGCAGCATCTCTGATGCCACAGAGTTCTACCGGGCTGGGGAGGGAAGCTCGACAGAGAAGCTGTTTTGGTCCCAATATATTGGGTTCGAACACCCGATGTCCTTGAGCGACCAGCTAAAGCAATTGGTCGAACTCCACAAGGCGGCTGAACTCGCCATGAAGGACTTCATAGTCCGGTTGTGGCCTGGCGAGCCCCTACCCAGCACCTACTTCGGATTTATCAAGCGGATGGTGAATGCCTGTCCACGGCTTGAAGTCGTTAAGCGGTCCATCTGTATTGAGGGTGCACGCAGGGCTTTGGCCTGTGCGAAGGTGCACTGGGGGAAGATGGACGCTGAGAAGCTGGTGATGGAGGGGCCGCCGAAGAGCAACGAACATCGCCACCCCAAACAGTACTATGACAATGTCATTAAGGGTGCCCGCCTTGTGGCGGATGAATGTACGAAGGATGTGATATTTGAATGAATGTATTCATGTCATCCTGTATTATGAAAACCAGTTCATGTGCGCTATGTATCACTTGTTAATTTAAAATATTACCTTCTGTGCGGCCGTTTTAAAAATTCTTGAGAGTTGGCCAGTCGTTGGCTTTCGCCCCCATGTAACTAGTACTGGGGTGTTCGGGATAAGTATAAACACTCTTTATCCAAGTTTTTGGTCCTTTTAAGGAGGTGTTTAGCACCATGAACGAGGCAATCGGACTATACGGCTTTATTGCCCTCTCTTAGCCATAGAAATCTACAATTTTAAATTTTGGCGAAGCCCCTAGTATTCGGAAAGCCGGACTTAGGGCGCTATGCACGCCTAAATCGGACAAGGCCAATTCCTCGGCTAACGCGGAAAAATCTTTAAGGATTTGAGACCTCTCGAACAGCGACCAGCTCTCGCCTTATCATGACAGTCAGTTTTCGGCTTTCTCTACTGAGGTGCTCGTCCGGAAGAACCGGGACGCAATCGCAGTAGTTCTCCCTGCGCTACCTTAGCCGATTTAGCAGAACATAAGGTACCAAAACATAGGAGCCGGGGAAACCCAACTATTGACCCAAGACATGATTCAGAGCTGATGTATATAATGCTATAAGTTCGGGGTGCCGCACTGTCGAAATTGTTCGGACTTGTCTTGCCAGGTTATGGGGTACTGAAGCCCCTGGCAAACTGGTCGTGCCAAAAGCACGGGTATAATAAATAAGTGGTAAAGAAAAGGGGCAAATAAACTTAATAGCAAGCTGACGCTGTATACTATTTTCCCTTTAAAATGATACGTCAAAGCGTACATATACTATTAGTGCGATAAGAAAAATAGGACTGTTTGACACATCCTAACTAGGAGCGGGCGGTGTGCGGTTATGTAAAACAGGTATAACGATTGTTATCGGAGACCACCTGAGGATTCCCTCCTATGCCAATGCTTCTTGTCCTCCTGTTGTGTGAGTCCCGCTATGTATCCGATAGCTGGTCTTTCGGAAGAGCCTCCTGAAGGTAGGGACCTGAAAGAAAAAAGGGGTGCAAAAATGCACGTGTCCTGGGGTGGTCGAGCCGCATTATGGACCGTTTCATGGTCGTGCCTCCGCCTATGCCCATGGTATTTTAACTGCGTAATTATGTACGCGCGGCACGAATGTTGCCGCTTGGCTGGGACGAGGGGAGAGGCCGAATTGCTAGTTGAGCTCTGGTCGTGCTGGACGATCTTGTAGCGGAGTACTCCGGACTCGCTTGGCGGTATCCGGGTTCTTTATCGCCGAATTGGCTATTTGCCTAAGAAGGCTGTTTTGCACTTCCGCCGCTAGGGCCACAGTGTGCTCCTCCGTACGAAGCGAGCACTCTGTGTTTCCATTAACTGTAATAACCCCGCAAGGTCCCAGCATTTTGAGCTTGAGATATGCATAATACGGTACCACATTGAATTTGGCAAATGTGGTTCGTCTGAGCAGTGCGTGATAGCCACTGCGGAAGGGGACGATGTCGATGAATAACTCCTCACTCCGAAAATTGTCCGGGGATCCGAAGACCACTTCTAGTGTGATTGAGCCTGTACAACAGGCCTCTACACCGGGTATGACACCCTTGAAGGTGGTTTTTGTGGGCTTGATCCTTGAGGGGTCAATGCCCATTTTGCGCACTGTGTCCTGATAGAGCGGGTTCAGGCTGCTGCCGCCGTCCATGAGGACTCGTGTGAGATGGAATCCGTCGATGATGGGGTCAAGGACCAATGCGGCTGAACCGCCTTGACGGATACCGGTAGGATGGTCCCTGCGATCGAAAGTGATCGGACAAGAGGACCATGGGTTAAATTTTGGGGCGACTGGCTCCATCGCGTAGACGTCCCTTAGTGCATGCTTCCGTTCCCGCTTGGGGATATGGGTTGCGTATATCATATTCACTGTTTTCACCTGGGGAGGGAATTTCTTCTGTCCTCCCGTGTTCGGCGGTCGGGGCTCGTCGTCGTTGTTGCTATGCAGCCCCTTTTCCTTGTTTTCGGCATTCAACTTGCCGGCCTGTTTAAACACCCAGCACTCCCTATTGGTGTGGTTGGCTGGTTTATCAGGGGTGCCGTGAATTTGACATGAGCGATCGAGTATGCGGTCCAAACTGGATGAGCCCGGACTGTTTCTCTTGAATGGCTTTTTCTGCTGTCCGGATTTAAAGCCTCTGAATCCGGCATTGACTGTCGTGTCTTTGGTGTTGTCGCCATTATTGCGACGTTTGTGTCTATTCCGTCGCGGCTTGCTGTTGCTATCCCTGGCGTCTGAATCGCCTGAGTTTTTGGGTGTGACGTTGCTGCGAGCCAGCCAGCTGTCCTCGCTCGCACAGAAGCGGGTCATAAGTGTCGTGAGGGCTGCCATGGACTTTGGCTTCTCTTGGCCGAGATGTCGGGCGAGCCATTTGTCTCGGATGTTATGCTTGAAGGCCGCTAAGGCCTCGGCATCCGTACAGTCGACAATTTGGTTCTTTTTAGATAGGAACCGAGTCCAGAATTTCCTGGCTGACTCTCCGGGCTGCTGGGTTATGTGACTTAAGTCATCAGCATCCGGTGGTCGCACGTAAGTGCCCTGGAAGTTATCGAGGAATGCGTCTTCCAGATCCTCCCAACTGCCAATGGAGCTTGCTGGCAGGCTATTAAGCCAATGCCTAGCCGGTCCTTTGAGCTTAAGTGGTAGGTACTTTATGGCATGTAAGTCATCACCGCGGGCCATGTGGATGTGGAGAAGAAAGTCTTCGATCCATACCGCGGGGTCTGTTGTGCCATTGTATGATTCAATATTTACAGGTTTAAACCCTTCTGGAAATTTGTGATCCATAACTTCATTAGTGAAGCATAGGGGGTGTGCGGCGCCTCTATGCCGGGCTACATCTCGACGTAGTTCAAATGAGTCCGGTCTATTGTATTCGGCCCGGCCGGACTTTAGTTTATTGTATCCGGCGTGACGGTCATCATCACGTCTTGTGGCGCGCCCCCGTGATCCGTAGATTGATCTTGACTATCCTGCTTTGCTTTCCAATACTTCTCGCAAGTCCTTCGTATAGCCCCGGGCCTTGGTATTATTGTTTGATTGGCGGTGGGGTGCAGTTGTCAGGACCCCGACTCAATGCCACATCGATCTAGCATGTAACACCTCATATCACTTTGCGGCCTCACGCACGGTATTCCCACGGGTGTCGCCTTACCTTTGCCCGGGACCGTTTGCGCCTTTTGGCACACGTATATGACAGTGTCGCTAGCATCCATATGATAAGGAGCCCGGGCTGACATGGCTAGTCGTAAACCCAAAGTGGCACAGACTTACAGGGACAAGCATCCATGACCCAGCATCGAACGTGTCGGTCATCAGCGAGTGAATCCAGGCTGTAGCACTGGGCTAGCAGGACTCCGGTGAACCGGGCTGTAGCGGGCTAACAGGACTCCGGTATTCATCGCGTGACATTTCCCCGAAGGGACAGACACAGGAATGAAGAAGGACACATGCTGGCCAGCCTAAGTGTTCCGGAGCAGTAGCAAGCTACCATGGCTCGATGGAAACACTAGGAGACATTTCCCCGTAAGAGAGGCTACTAAAGATAAACAACTAGATGGTCAGATCCCACACATACCAAGCATTTCAATAACATACACACAATATGCTCGATATGTGCAAATACAACATGGCATCACAACATGACTCTACGACTCAAGTAATTTATTCAATAGGCTCCGAGGAGCGAGATATTACAAACATGGGTCTCATGACCCAACAATCAGAGCATACAAGTCAAAGCACATGCGGAAGCTTAACATGTCTGAGTACAGACATCTATAAATGAAAAAGGCTGAGAAGCCTGACTATCTACCAATCCTGCCGAGGCACAAGATCATAGCTGAGGTAACAAGCTAAACGTCGAAGACCACGCGGAATTACTAGTGAGACTGAAGTCTCTCTGCAAAAACATAAAAATAGGCAAACGTGAGTACAAATGTACCCAGCAAGACTTACATCAGAGCTATCTACATATGCATCATTATCAACAAAGGGATGGTGGGGTTTAACTGCAGCAAGCCAGCTTTGACTCGGTGGCTATCCTGAACTACGACTGCAAGTAACTCTTTTGAGGTGGCGCACACGAGTCCACATATTCACCATATCAATACACCACTATGGATCCGCTCCCGTCTCCCTACGAGAACGCCATCCATAGCACTCACGCTTATCTTGCGTATTTTAGAGTATCCACTTTCACTTGTCTATGAACTGATATAAGCAACCCAGAAGTCCTTTACCGCGGACACGGCTATTCGAATAGATGATGTTAACCCTGCAGGGGTGTACTTCTTCATACATGTTTCCACCACTTAGCGTCTGCACACGACATGTGCTCGGCAGACTTCAAGCGAAAGCCGACGTGGGTGTAGACCACGACCTACCTAAACACTCAAGTCTCTAGTCCAGGTTTATCGCCTATTCGGGTTCCATCCATGAGGAGATCCGGCCGGAGTTTCGCTCACAGCCCCAAACGATGTGAACAGGGTTCCCGAGATACCAAACGGGCATCCGGTACACCGTGCCACGTACCTACCGCATCACAGCCCACCCCTACGGTCAGCGCTGTCCACGGCCTCCAGTAAGCTACAAACACCAGAAACTACTTGCAACTCCTAGACAGAGGACTAGGGTGAATAAGAAGTCGAGCGGGGTCATATTTCAGGGCCCAATGTATGGTAGTAGCTGAGTCATGGATCACAAACACAGAACTCAGTTCCTAAGGACGGCTTCAATGAGACAACCCACCATGTACTCCTACATGGCCTCTCACCGACACCTTTTACCAAATCGTGTTCACACACTTAGCTCACACACAGTAGGACATGTTCACACACCTCTGATTCATCCCCGATGAATCAGACCTGACTCAACTCTAAGCAGTAGCAGGCATGACAAACAAGCATGAATGAGTAGGCACAACAGGGCTCAAACAACTCCTATTCATACTAGTGGGTTTCATCTATTTACTGTGGAATGACAGGTCATGCAAAGGATAAAGGGGTTCAGCTACCGCAGCAAGTAACAAATGAATCGTTGTTGTCCTAATGCAGTAAAAGAGAGCAGGAGCGAGAGAGTGGGATTGTATCGGAATGAACAAGGGGGTTTGCTTGCCTGGCACTTCTGAAGATAGCATTGAGTCTTCATCAGTGTCAACGATCACATCATCGGTATCACGTCTATCGAGAGGGGACAAATACCGGCAACATAGAAGGGAACACAATCAATGCAATGCACAATATGATGCATGATCATGACATGGCAAAATGAATGTGTTTTGAGCTAATGCAACTAGCAACAGATTAAATGAAGTTGGTTTGAATACAAGATTCAAATTTAAACTCCATATGTGATTATTCAAATGCCATTTAATTGATTTGTGCTAAACAGCAGCTATAAGTTGTTCTAACATGCATGAAAATGGTACAGATGGATTCCTTGAATTTTTCTGATAATTTTTCATATATAAATTATTTAATTTGGAGTTACGGTTGAATTTCTATGATTTTTAGAAGTTTTAGGCATTTTCTGGAATTAATAAATCATTTAAGAATTATCTAAATTCCAGAAACATTTACTGCGTCAGCAGTGCGTCACCGTGACGTCAGCAGGTCAACAGACGCTGCTGCTGGTCAAACCTGACGTGTGGGGTCCACACGTCAGTGACACAGGTTAGTTAACCGGGTTGATTAGGGTTAAACTAATACTAACGAAAATGTCAGCAGGGCTGGGCCCACATGTCAGTGGCTTAAATAATTAACTAACTTAATTAGTGTTAACTAATCTAACACCTAAACTAATTAACAGGGGCTGGCCCCACCTGTCATCGACCCAGGGGGGTTCCGCCGTGGTCAAGTGGGTCAACCCCACCGGCGACATGACGCCGGCGAGGCCCGAGACGGCGGCGCGTATCGGAAACGCGCTACAGGGCACGGGCGAGGCCGTGCTTGGGCTCATTGGAGAGCCCTTGCTGGTGCGCATCGAACGGTGGTGGTGGCCGTGCCGGTGGTGGCCGGTACCGACGACGGCGAGCTCGTGAGCGGCGGCCGGAATTCGGGTGCGGTCGGGTTTGGCGCTGCTGCTCACAAACGAGGGAGCTAAGGCGCTGGAGGGGCTCTACGGGTCGCGGCAAACACAACGGGTGCACGCCCGTGACCAAATGGTCACCGGGGCTTCGCCGGCGACGAGCCCGTGCGGCGGAGCGTCTCGGCTCCGGTAGAGGGGCGGCTAGAGCTCGAAACCGGACATGGGGTTAGGGGGAAACGAAGCAGGGGCTCACGCGGATCATGCAGGGAGGGTCAGCGAGCTCGGGGAAGCACGAACGGCGGTGAATCGACGGTGACCATCGGCGGCAGTCGAGGACGAAGAGGATGGCGTGGAGGCGATGCAGAGCTTCCCGAGGGGCTTGACTTGGTGGGGAGGAAGAGGGGGTCGAGGCGGAGCTCCTGAGCTCAGCAGAGGGGCGAAGGGTGGCTGGTGGCCACGGTGGTGGCGAGCGAGGTCGGCGGCGGCTCTCGGTCATGGGGGGGGAAGCAGAGGAGCGGGGGGGGGGGGAGGGAGGTCCAGAGAGCGAGGGAGAAGTGAGAGGGGGTCGGGGGCTGTGTGGCGTCGCGGGAGGGACCAGGGGAGGAGGAGGCAGCCAGGCAGGGAGGAGGTGGCCGGGGCGCGTGGCCGCGCGCGCCGGGCGCGTGCCCGTCCTCCTGGCAGAGGAGGAAGGCGACAGGGGGGGTAGTGGTGGCGGGCTGGGCCGCTGGGGGAGCTGGGCCGGCTGGGCTGGACAGGTAAGCGCCAGGTAGTCCTTCTCTCTCTTTCTTTTATTTCTGTTTTGTTTTTCTATTTCTGCAATTTGTTTTTGATCTGATTTAAAAATATCAAATCATTTTATAAAATCCTGGAAATAATTATGGGTGCTTTCTGAATTATTTCAGTGACCCTTAACAATTTCCAACATTTATTTGAACATTTAAATTATTTATAGTATTTAAATGCCCAAAGTCAAATACAATATGATTTAATTCCAGAATCCAAAAATGACCTAAGAATATATTCATCATTTTTGGCAGAGGTTTTCACCTTAACCAGAAATCATGAACTTTTCTTAGGAACCTTTTGGGTTTATTGAAAAGGTTTTAATTCACCCTAGTTGAGTTGATTTAATGCTAGGGTTTGAACATCCCCCTTTCAATTTTAGGCAAAAATAAAACATGATGCAACACATGACTAGCTAGCTCAGAGCAAACCAGAAGCTAGGGATGTGACAACTTACCCCCACTAAACAAGAATCTCGTCTCGAGATTCAAGCGTAGGGTAAGGTGAAGGGGTAACGCAGACTAGTATAATCTTCACGATCCAGTTTCACTTCAAATGGACGTTGATTCATTCACCATCATTGTCTTGAAGTCTTGCCTTGAGAACTCCAACTATCATGACAACGAGAGGAAAGGAAAGACCCTAAAAGAATTGTTCTTCTCGAAGGTCGAACAACTCAGGATTAACCCACGGAATGAGACATAACAACATCTCTCAAGCTGAGAGACGAAGTACACATCCATAGGAATTGGAGTGAAGCAGATGACAAAGTTCACTAGGTAGACAACAATTCCACACCTAAGAAGGTGGTGAACGGTTGTCAACGTAGCGAGGAGTTGAGTTGCCATGATACCTCAACGAGACATCCTGGAGGGGGGGGGTTGATTCATAGATTATTACCCTAAGTGGCAAAAAGAATTACCTTTGATCCAGAGATCATTGAAACTCTTCATACCAGCCTAAGGCAATTCTCGAGCAATCGTTTGGAGGGGGTCGGTAGAATGGCATACTCGGACTTGGATGATGTGGACTACCTTGTTGAAGACAATGCAATGTATGATTTTTGCTTATCACCGGAAATGGAAGAGACCCATGGTAGAACGGCACATTGGCGGTGCAAGCTGGGAACAAAATGCAAATGCTGGGAATGATTCTGGTAACTGGGGAAGAACCCAACAATAGAGAGTGAATTCACTGGTTGAAAAGGTCATAGCATTTCCGAGGAAACTGAGAGAAATCCCAGTTAGCGTCGATGATAACACCTAGCGCTTGAGCGTGCTCTCAAGAACTTGAGCATTTCCACAATCATCAAGATTCTACCAATATCCGTGTCAAGGATCCTGGCAACACAGCTTGCTACCATGACGAATGATGATGGATGATGCAGATGCAAAGGAAGATAACACTTTCTCAGATTTCACCCTTGGCAGGGCCAGGGAAATAAAATCTGGATGATCGACCGAGAGACATTTAGCACTCCGCTTCTAATGTTCTCCTTGATGTACTAGCGTATCCCATTCCTTGAAATGGTCTGGTATCTAGAACATCAGGTAAAGGTCGTACTTCGGAAACACTAAAATCATAAGGCATAGCTAGGGGGTAAATCCTACGAAGTCCTTATGGGGAGGTGGCCAACTTCCTCAATCAAGATATTATAATAATAGGTCTTCCGGTTGGGTGTGTTGGCCACGACATCCACTTTACCGGTTATCGAGGGACCAATATTATAGTTCTTGGAAAATGTTCCAACCATCATATCTGCCTGAGATTCAGATCTGGTTGGTGTTAGGATATTCCAGACTCATCGAGTCTAGGAAGAAAAATGAAAGTTTGCAACACAATTCGACGAGATGACGTTGCGAGATTCTCGGGGAATGAACTACGATAGCAAGCTCCAAAACATGAGCTGGTTCTGCTACGCACGTGTGAACATGTTGTCTCGGACAAACATGATCACATGGTAGTCTTACAATAAAACACTACCGAGTTCTGGTTTGGAACCATCACCGTGGATAACGAAGTCCTTGCATAAGTCATATGATTAGCTCTTATGAAGGAACTTCTTCTCCTTGAACAAATCAATCAGTGGCTTGGTGTGCTCGGGACACATATGGAATGAAGGTTGCAAGTCTTCAAACCACAGAATTCTTCGCACGTGTGCATGACTGATTTGGGATGATTCCAAAGGAAACAACATTAACTTTCACAAATTCACGGCGGCAACTTGCACCAAATGCACGTGTATAAGAGGAAGTCACTCCTTTCATCAAACACATACCCCATGAGCTAGCATGAGGAAAATGCTTTCAAAAGTTTTCCAACACTAGCTTAATGTTCAGCAAAATTATGGAGAAGACAAGGATGTTGTCAATGGGATCAACAACAATTCATCCGGGTTTCCTTTTAAAAGGAATTCCATAGCTAAGTGGACACGGTGATAGCATTGGTCAGACCAAAGAATATAATGGTGTATGCTCAAGGAAAAACCCACGAATAAGATAACATTACGAACATCGTTGGTTCTGACTTGATTTGAGGATAGCCCACACCCAAATCAAAGTTTTTATAAGGCAATAGGTCCAATAACTGATCACAGGGACCAATCGATGAAGATATCATCTTTCTTCAGCACACACTACACAAGAATATCCCTTTGGAACGAACTAAGTTAGGCAAGCTTTTATCTTCCAATTCTCCAAGTTGTTGTCTAGCTTAACCAACTAGCTCAGGGATATCCAACACAGATTCTTGGAGAAGGGTGGTTCACAAGAAACCAACTTGATCACGAGCTCAACACAGCGGTCAGGTGACAACCTGGTAATACTTCCGGGAAGATCTTCGGAAAATCACGAACCACCGATATGTTACTAAGCTCGAGAACAATCTTGCTTTTGAGGGCAAGACGATATGATCAAATGAGTGAGGACTTGACAAGATCCTAACTCATCAATCGAAGGGTGCACCGAAATAAGAACTATATAGCACGATCAGTCTTAGGGTGACGATTCAATAATCAATATGCTGAGAATGAGGTTATCGTCCATTTAACTACCAAGCAACGAGGTTGCTGGGAGTATTGATTTCACACATCACAATTCATTTGCCGGTATTCCGGTTGCATCAACACGAGGGCCGAGGAATGACTAGTGATGGTGAGAAGTATCACTACGTCAAAATTCATGAGAGTTGGTGCAGTCCTCATGACAATTCTGACATAAAGGGGGTAATACTCCAAGGTAGAACAGAACAAAAGCTGGATTAGCAATTTGATCTACGGAGCACAACTTCTTTGACCCAATCCTGGATATGGAAGAGGTACTGGAGTTTGTTTCTCCTATCATTCTACGATAGAATGGCTTGACGGACCACAAGAGTAATAGGCATCGATAAACGAACGCACGCATACTCTTGACTATCAATTGATAGGCGAGGGTCAGAGGACAACTAAAGAGGGGCAACTCAAAGGAACATACGATTTTCTGAGTTGTGGATGCATGGTTTAGCATGTCGAACGAAGTTCAACATAATTCTTCCGGATAACCCATGCAGAAAGGTAGAACTGGCAGAGCCACAATATATAATGGAGAACTCATCAAGAATAATCCTGTTGTGATATTTCAGTTCAACAAGGAACTTCTGCCATAAGTAGTTCATGGTATTTGGAAGAAGAAGACACCACGGACTTCAAGGACTATCGCAAAGGTTACTAATATCCTAAAGGAACTAGCAACACTATCAACATGTTGTAAGTAGAGTGAATCTCGGGTTCAAAACCCAGGAGTAGAATACCTACTAACTATGTGGCATCACGGGATGCTTTCGAGAATAAAGGCCAGAATCATCACACTGGGACACAAATCATGGCTAAATTACTAGATGATCCCCTAAGACACCTAGGGTCATAATAATAGCTCCAACATATACGCCGAGGTAACAAAGTACCTCAACTCACCGATTAGTGTGGTTAATCTGGCCCAAAGGAACATCAGAACGGGAGGAAGGGATTTTGCAAATGCTTCAGACTATTTAGAAACCTGGGATGACTCGGACAGCATAACGGCTGTAAATGCTCAAAAGATTTGAGACAATCACAAAAAATGGTGGCATAACCACTCAGAAGCACAATATCAAGGTTTCGAGATCATCAGTTAACATACAGAAGTAGTAGGAACTGGACTCAAGCTTAAATCGAACAATCTTATAAGTCTACGGACTAGTAATACGTGATCCTGATAGAAAGAAGAGAAAGCCTAGTTTCTTAACCCCGTAGGAAAGATAAGATGACTCAGATCAGAAGGGCATGAGGTATAACGAGTAAAAAGAGCCTTACGTTCCATCCCACAATCAATTCCCTTATATAACTAAAGAATTTCTAGACTCAACTTCGACCAGTTTGGCTTGGTAACCTACAAGCAGTCAAGCTCTGATACCAACGCTGTCAGGACCCCGACTCAATGCCACATCGATCTAGCATGTAACACCTCATATCACTTTGCGGCCTCACGCACGGTATTCCCACGGGTGTCGCCTTACCTTTGCCCGGGACCGTTTGCGCCTTTTGGCACACGTATATGACAGTGTCGCTAGCATCCATATGATAAGGAGCCCGGGCTGACATGGCTAGTCGTAAACCCAAAGTGGCACAGACTTACAGGGACAGGCATCCATGACCCAGCATCGAACGTGTCGGTCATCAGCGAGTGAATCCAGGCTGTAGCACTGGGCTAGCAGGACTCCGGTGAACCGGGCTGTAGCGGGCTAACAGGACTCCGGTATTCATCCCATGACATTTCCCCGAAGGGACAGACACAGGAACGAAGAAGGACACATGCCGGCCAGCCTAAGTGTTCCGGAGCAGTAGCAAGCTACCATGGCTCGGTGGAAACACTAGGAGACATTTCCCCGTAAGAGAGGCTACTAAAGATAAACAACTAGATGGTCAGATCCCACACATACCAAGCATTTCAATAACATACACACAATATGCTCGATATGTGCAAATACAACATGGCATCACAACATGACTCTACGACTCAAGTAATTTATTCAATAGGCTCCGAGGAGCGAGATATTACAAACATGGGTCTCATGACCCAACAATCAGAGCATACAAGTCAAAGCACATGCGGAAGCTTAACATGTCTGAGTACAGACATCTATAAATGAAAAAGGCTGAGAAGCCTAACTATCTACCAATCCTGCCGAGGCACAAGATCGTAGCTGAGGTAACAAGCTAAACGTCGAAGACCACGCGGAATTACTAGTGAGACTGAAGTCTCTCTGCAAAAACATAAAAATAGGCAAACGTGAGTACAAATGTACCCAGCAAGACTTACATCAGAACTATCTACATATGCATCATTATCAACAAAGGGATGGTGGGGTTTAACTGCAGCAAGCCAGCTTTGACTCGGTGGCTATCCTGAACTACGACTGCAAGTAACTCTTTTGAGGTGGCGCACACGAGTCCACATATTCACCATATCAATACACCACTATGGATCCGCTCCCGTCTCCCTACGAGAACGCCATCCATAGCACTCACGCTTATCTTGCGTATTTTAGAGTATCCACTTTCACTTGTCTATGAACTGATATAAGCAACCCAGAAGTCCTTTACCGCGGACACGGCTATTCGAATAGATGATGTTAACCCTGCAGGGGTGTACTTCTTCATACATGTTTCCACCACTTAGCGTCTGCACACGACATGTGCTCGGCAGACTTCAAGCAAAAGCCGACGTGGGTGTAGACCACGACCTACCTAAACACTCAAGTCTCTAGTCCAGGTTTATCGCCTATTCGGGTTCCATCCATGAGGAGATCCGGCCGGAGTTTCGCTCACAGCCCCAAACGATGTGAACAGGGTTCCCGAGATACCAAACGGGCATCCGGTACACCGTGCCACGTACCTACCGCATCACAGCCCACCCCTACGGTCAGCGCTGTCCACGGCCTCCAGTAAGCTACAAACACCAGAAACTACTTGCAACTCCTGGACAGAGGACTAGGGTGAATAAGAAGTCGAGCGGGGTCATATTTCAGGGCCCAATGTATGGTAGTAGCTGAGTCATGGATCACAAACACAGAACTCAGTTCCTAAGGACGGCTTCAATGAGACAACCCACCATGTACTCCTACATGGCCTCTCACCGACACCTTTTACCAAATCGTGTTCACACACTTAGCTCACACACAGTAGGACATGTTCACACACCTCTGATTCATCCCCGATGAATCAGACCTGACTCAACTCTAAGCAGTAGCAGGCATGACAAACAAGCATGAATGAGTAGGCACAACATGGCTCAAACAACTCCTACTCATACTAGTGGGTTTCATCTATTTACTGTGGAATGACAGGTCATGCAAAGGATAAAGGGGTTCAGCTACCGCAGCAAGTAACAGATGAATCGTTGTTGTCCTAATGCAGTAAAAGAGAGCAGGAGCGAGAGAGTGGGATTGTATCGGAATGAACAAGGGGGTTTGCTTGCCTGGCACTTCTGAAGATAGCATTGAGTCTTCATCAGTGTCAACGATCACATCATCGGTATCACGTCTATCGAGAGGGGACAAATACCGGCAACATAGAAGGGAACACAATCAATGCAATGCACAATATGATGCATGATCATGACATGGCAAAATGAATGTGTTTTGAGCTAATGCAACTAGCAACAGATTAAATGAAGTTGGTTTGAATACAAGATTCAAATTTAAACTCCATATGTGATTATTCAAATGCCATTTAATTGATTTGTGCTAAACAGCAGCTATAAGTTGTTCTAACATGCATGAAAATGGTACAGATGGATTCCTTGAATTTTTCTGATAATTTTTCATATATAAATTATTTAATTTGGAGTTACGGTTGAATTTCTATGATTTTTAGAAGTTTTAGGCATTTTCTGGAATTAATAAATCATTTAAGAATTATCTAAATTCCAGAAACATTTACTGCGTCAGCAGTGCGTCACCGTGACGTCAGCAGGTCAACAGACGCTGCTGCTGGTCAAACCTGACGTGTGGGGTCCACACGTCAGTGACACAGGTTAGTTAACCGGGTTGATTAGGGTTAAACTAATACTAACGAAAATGTCAGCAGGGCTGGGCCCACATGTCAGTGGCTTAAATAATTAACTAACTTAATTAGTGTTAACTAATCTAACACCTAAACTAATTAACAGGGGCTGGCCCCACCTGTCATCGACCCGGGGGGGTTCCGCCGTGGTCAAGTGAGTCAACCCCACCGGCGACATGACGCCGGCGAGGCCCGAGACGGCGGCGCGTATCGGAAACGCGCTACAGGGCACGGGCGAGGCCGTGCTTGGGCTCGTTGGAGAGCCCTTGCTGGTGCGCATCGAACGGTGGTGGTGGCCGTGCCGGTGGTGGCCGGTACCGACGACGGCGAGCTCGTGAGCGGCGGCCGGAGTTCGGGTGCGGTCGGGTTCGGCGCTGCTGCTCACAAACGAGGGAGCTGAGGCGCTGGAGGGGCTCTACGGGTCGCGGCAAACACAACGGGTGCACGCCCGTGACCAAATGGTCACCGGGGCTTCGCCGGCGACGAGCCCGTGCGGCGGAGCGTCTCGGCTCCGGTAGAGGGGCGGCTAGAGCTTGAAATCGTACATGGGGTTAGGGGGAAACGAAGCAGGGGCTCACGGGGATCATGCAGGGAGGGTCAGCGAGCTCGGGGAAGCACGAACGGCGGTGAATCGACGGCGACCATCGGCGGCGGTCGAGGACGAAGAGGATGGCGTGGAGGCGATGCAGAGCTTCCCGAGGGGCTTGACTTGGTGGGGAGGAAGAGGGGGTCGAGGCGGAGCTCCTGAGCTCAGCGGAGGGGCGAAGGGTGGCTGGTGGCCACGGTGGTGGCGAGCGAGGTCGGCGGCGGCTCTCGGTCATGGGGGGGGAAGCAGAGGAGCGGGGGGGGGGGAGGGAGGTCCAGAGAGCGAGGGAGAAGTGAGAGGGGGTCGGGGGCTGCGTGGCGTCGCGGGAGGGACCAGGGGAGGAGGAGGCAGCCAGGCAGGGAGGAGGTGGCCGGGGCGCGTGGCCGCGCGCGCCGGGCGCGTGCCCGTCCTCCTGGCAGAGGAGGAAGGCGACAGGGGGGGTAGCGGTGGCGGGCTGGGCCGCTGGGGGAGCTGGGCCGGCTGGGCTGGACAGGTAAGCGCCAGGTAGTCCTTCTCTCTCTTTCTTTTATTTCTGTTTTGTTTTTCTATTTCTGCAATTTGTTTTTGATCTGATTTAAAAATATCAAATCATTTTATAAAATCCTGGAAATAATTATGGGTGCTTTCTGAATTATTTCAGTGACCCTTAACAATTTCCAACATTTATTTGAACATTTAAATTATTTATAGTATTTAAATGCCCAAAGTCAAATACAATATGATTTAATTCAAGAATCCAAAAATGACCTAAGAATATATTCATCATTTTTGGCAGAGGTTTTCACCTTAACCAGAAATCATGAACTTTTCTTAGGAACCTTTTGGGTTTATTGAAAAGGTTTTAATTCACCCTAGTTGAGTTGATTTAATGCTTGGGTTTGAACATCCCCCTTTCAATTTTAGGCAAAAATAAAACATGATGCAACACATGACTAGCTAGCTCAGAGCAAACCAGAAGCTAGGGATGTGACAGCAGTCTAGACTTCGGGCCGGTACGTCGTTTTGTCACGACCACGGGGCGGCCGGTTAGCCGCATCATGCGCTGGTAGTGTGGGCTTTAAAGCCTCCTCCTCGAGTTGAGGTAGCAGCCTGCGCCTTGGGTAGCTTTTGCTAGGGCGTTCGAGTCCGAATTCTTCGGCAGCCAGGACCTTGGTCCATCTGTCACTAGCAGATCTTGATCAGCTTGGAGTTGTTGCTGCTTTTTCTTCATGCTTTTCGCAGTGGCTATAAGCTGGCGTTTGAATCGCTCCTGCTCGACAGGATCCTCCGGTACGATGAATTCTTCATCGCCAAGGCTCACTTCATCTTCGGGGAGAGGCATGTAATTATCGTCCTCTGATTCTCCATCAGTTGCCTGTTTTTTAGGGCTAGCTTGCCCATCCTCTTGCTCGGCCTGATCGAAGCCTGGCTAGGCAGGATTGTCTTCGTCTTCGGCACCATACAGATTGTTATCTCCTGTGCCAGCATCACTATTTTTGCTATGGCGGGGCTTGGAGCGGCGCCGATGACGCCGGTGTCTAGATTGCTTCCCCAAGGGGTTATCTTCCGTTGCCTCATCGCCATTGTTTTCTTTAGGGGTGTCCACCATATAAATATCATATGATGAGGTGGTGGTCCAATGCCCTGTAGACGGTGGTTCTCGTTCTTCTCTTGCATCGTCGTCCATACCGTCGATGTCTTCGGAGTCGAAGTCAAGCACGTAGGTTAAGTCATCGACAATGGCTATAAAGTGGGTGGTGGGTGGGGGACGACTTTCTTCACTGTCCGCTCCCCGCTCGAGCCAAACATAGTTCGGCCAAGAATCTCCTGACAAGGACAAAGACCTTAATGAGTTCAGCACGTCACCCAGGGGTGAGTGGTGAAAGATATCCACAGCAGTGAACTCCATGATGGATGCTCAATCTAATTCGATAGGCACGAACGCATGCGGTTCGGATCCTGCAGCCGGAGACAAGGCCAGGGGTCCGATAACACCACTCTCATAGGAGGTGGGATCAGTGTTCGGCTCCGACGCTGATGAGTGTGTGGCCTCCGTGGCGGGGTCCATCCACCCGTCCTCGGAAGGCACGATCTGATCCGGATTGATTCCCAGCGCCAACGCGGGTGGGATATCCCGAATACTGTCCGACGGCAGATCAAAGTCATGTCCGTCGTGGCTGTTTGGCGCACCTGTCATGGGCTCGAATCTGTCGAAGATCAAGTCTCCGCGGATGTTGGCATTATAGTTTAAGCTTCCAAACCTAACCTGATGGCCAGGGGCGTAGCTGTCGATCTGCTCCAGATGGCCAAGCGAGTTGGCCCGCAGTATGAAGCTGCCAAATACGAAGATCTGTCCAGGAAGGAAAACCTCCCCCTGGACCGCATCATTGAAGATGATCGAGGGAGCCATCAAGCCTTATTGCGACGGCACAGTGGAACTCTCAATGAAAGCACCAATGTCGGTGTCAAAATCGGCGGATCTCGGGTAGGGGGTCCCGAACTGTGCGTCTAAGGCTAATGGTAACAGGAGGTAGGGGACACGATGTTTTACCCAGGTTCGGGCCCTCTCAATGGAGTTAATACCCTACTTCGTGCTTGATTGATCTTGATGATATGATTATTACAAGAGTTGATCTACCACGAGATCGTAGAGGCTAAACCCTAGAAGCTAGCCTTCGATTATGATTGTTGTTGTCCTACGGATTAAACCCTCCAGTTTATATAGACATCGGAGGGGGCTAGGGTTACACAGAGTCAGTTACAGAGAAGGAAATCTACATATCCGAATATCCAAGCTTGCCTTCCACACAAAGGAGAGTCCCATCCGGACACGGGACGAAGTCTCGAATCTTGTATCGTCATAGTCCAACAGTCCGGCCAAAGTATATAGTCCGGCTGTCCGAGGACCCCTTAATCCAGGACTCCCACACTTAGCTTTGGGTTCAACCTTGCGGTGTCCTTTCCCAGTGACAGCAGGGGCAGCGGCACGTATTGTATTGTTGCCATCGAGGATAAAAAGATGGGGTTTATATCATATTGCACGAGTTTATCCCTCTACATCATGTCATCTTTGTTAATGCGTTACTCTATTCTTTATGAACTTAATACTCTAGATGCATGCTGGATATCGGTCGATGTGTGGAATAATAGTAGTAGACGCAGGCAGGAGTTGGTCTACTTGTCACGGACGTGATGCCTATATACATGATCATGCCTAGATAATCTCATAATTATTCGCTTTTCTATGAATTGCTCGACAGTAATTTGTTCACCCACCGTAATACTTATGCTATCTTGAGAGAAGCCGCTAGTGAAACCTATGGCCCCGGGGTCTATCTCTTATCATATAAGCTTTCAATCTACGTTTATTTGCATCTTTACTTTTCCTATCTATATTATAAAATACCAAAAAAATATTTATCTTATCATATTATCTCTATCAGATCTCACTTTCGCAAGTGGTCGTGAAGGGATTGACAAGCCCTTTATTGCGTTGGTTGCGAGTTCTTGTTTGTTTGTGTAGGTGTGTGGGGCTATTGAGGAGCCTCCTACTGGATTGATACCTTGGTTCTCAAAAACTGAGGGAAATACTTACGCTAGTATTGCTGCATCACCCTTTCCTCTTCAAGGAAAACCAACGCAAGCTCAAGACATAGCATACTCCCCACCGGAGACGCTTCGTCCACACCCCCATGGAGCCACCCATCGAAGCCCCCGTAGACGGCCTCTGATCCTCTTCACCAACACCTTCCTCAACCCTACCGGAGCCACTTTGCAGACACCATCGTCAACCCTATCGGAGTAGCTTCGCCTATACCATTCTCAACCCTACCAGGGCCGCTTTGCCAACTCACAAGTCCACGGCCTTAGATCCGCTTCCTCGCACCCTCATCCAACCTACCGGAGCAGCTTCTGACGCCCCGTCCACGGCCACAGATCCGCATCGTCGACACCATCCTTAACCCAACCACCAGAGCAGCTTCACCTACACCCTCGTCCACGGCCACAGATCTGCTTTGCCCACACCATAGTCCACCCTACCGGAGCTGCTCCACAAACACCCTACTCGACGGTTCTAGATCTACTTACCGGACCCTGACAGCCAGCGCAACATCATCACTCTTGACGTTTCTAACCTGATTCCCAGCATCTGGAAAGATGCCAAGCACCCGCCACGGCCTAGGTACTTGTCACCTTTAAACCCGTCCAGCATCACCTGCCCGATGTACTTCAAATATACTAACAGGTCGCTATTACCTGTTATGTGATGACCCACAAGTATAGGGGATCTATTGTAGTCCTTTCGATAAGTAAGAGTGTCGAACCCAACGAGGAGCAGAAGGAAATGACAAGAGGTTTTCAGTAAGGTTTTCTCTGCAAACACTGAAATTGTAGGTAACAGATAGTTTTGTGATAAGATAATTTGTAACGGGTAACAAGCAATGAAAGTAAATAAAGTGCAGCAAGGTGGCCCAATCCTTTTTGTAGCAAAGGAAAATCCTGGACAATTTCTTATAATGAGAAAAGCGCTCCCGAGGACACATGGGATCGTCAAGCTAGTTTTCATCACGCTCATACGATTCACGTTCGGTACATTGATAATTTGATATGCGGGTGGACCAGTGCTTGGGTACTGCCCTTACTTGGACAAGCATCCCACTTATGATTAACCCCTATTGCAAGCATCCGCAACTACAAAAGAAGTATTAAGGTGAACCTAACCACAGCATTAGACATATGGATCCAAATCAGCCCCTTACGAAGCAACGCATAAACTAGGGTTTAAGCTTCTGTCACTCTAGCAACCCATCATCTACTTATTACTCCCCAATGCCTTCCTCTAGGCCCAAATAATGGTGAAGTGTCATGTAGTCGACGCTCACATAACACCACTAGAGGAGAGACACCATACATCTCATCAAAATATCGAACGAATACCAAATTCACATGACTACTAATAGCATGACTTCATCCATGTCCTCAGGAACAAACGTAACTACTCACAAAGCATATTCATGTTCATAATCAGAGGAGTATTAATATGCATTAAGGATATGAACATATGATCTTCCACCAAGTAAACCAATTAGCATCAACTACAAGGAGTAATCAACACTACTAGCAACCCGCAGGTACCAATTTGTGGTTTTGATACAAGATTGGATACAAGAGATGAACTAGGGTTTTTAGAGGAGATGGTGCTGGTGAAGATGTTGATGGAGATTGACCCCCTCCCGATGAGAGGATCGTTGGTGATGACGGTGGTGATGATTTCCCCCTCCCGGAGGGAAGTTTCCCCGGCAGAACAGCTCCGCCGGAGACCTAGATTGGTTCCGCCAAGGCTCCGCCTCGTGGCGGCGGAGTTTCGTCCCGTAAGCTTGCTTATGATTTTTTTTCCAGGGTAAAAGCCTTCATATAGCAGAAGATGGGCACCGAAGGGCCACCAGGGGGCCTAGGAGACAGAGGGCGCGCCTAGTAGGGGTGGGCGCGCCCCCACCCGCCTGGCCAAGGTGTGGGACCCCTTTGGTGTTTTCTTCGCTCAATAATTCTTATTAATTCCAAAAATGACTTTCGTGGAGTTTCAGGATTTTTGGAGCTGTGCATAATAGGTTTCCAATATTTGCTCCTTTTCTAGCCAGAATTCCAGCTGCCGGCATTCCCCCTCTTCATGATAAACCTTGTAAAATAAGAGAGAATAGCCATAAGTATTGAGACATAATGTGTAATAACAGCCCATAATGCAATAAATATTGATATAAAAGCATGATGCAAAATGGACGTATCAACTCCCCCAAGCTTAGACCTCGCTTGTCCTCAAGCGGAAGCCGAAATCGAAAAATATGTCCACATGTTTAGAGATAGAGGTGTCGATAAAAATAAAATACGGACATGAGGGCATCATGATCATTCTTATAACAACAACATATATAGATTTTGTCATATGATTTCTTATGCTCTAGTAACAATCAATTCACAATGTCAAGTATGGTTCAGAAACTTCATTCGGAACTAACAAACTATAATCTCAGTCATTGAAGCAATTGCAATTTATCATAACATCAGAAAGAGTCAAGAATAGAGCCTTTCAGCAAGTCCACATACTCAACTATCATATAGTCTTCTACAATTGCTAACAGTCACACAATACTTGTGGTTATGGAGTTTTAATCGGACACTGAGAAAGATAGGGGCTTATTGTGTTGCCTCCCAACGTATTCACCTTTGGTTGATGTCAACAATAATAATTCATGCTAACTTACATCCAATTGGATATATATATATATATATATATATATATATATATATATATATATATATATATCAGTATCTTTCAAACACGAGGAGCTTGCCAAAGGATAAAATGAAAAATGGAAAGTTGAAGATCACCTTGACTCAAGCATAAAGTAAAAACATAAAGTAAAAGATAGGCCCTTCGCAGAGGGAAGCAGAGGTTTTCATGTGCTTTTAGGGTTGGATGCACGAAATCTTAATGCAAAAGAACGTCACTTTATATTGCCACTTGTATATGGACCTTTATTATGCAGTCCATCGCTTTTATTGCTTCCATAACAAGATCGTATAAAACTTATTTTCTTCACACTAATAGATCATACATATTTAGAGAGCAAGTTTTATTGCTTGCATCGATGACAACTTACTTGAAGGATCTTACTCAATCCATAGGTAGGTATGGTGGAATCTCATGGCAAAAACTGGGTTTAAGGATATTTGGAAGCACAAGTAGTATCTCTACTTTGTGCAAGGAATTTTGGCTAGCATGAGGGGGAAAGGCAAGCTCAACATGTTGGGAAGATCAATGACAATATACTTTAACTGAGATGTGAGAACACATAAACCATTACGTTGTCTTCCTTGTCCAACATCAACTTTTTTAGCATGTCATACTTAATGAGTGCTCACAATCATAAAGATGTCCAAGATAGTATATTTGTATGTGAAAACTTCTCTTTACTTATTACTCCCTATTAATTGCAACCATGACCAAAACTACGTTTGTCAACTCTCAACAACTTTTATGCCTCATACTTTTTATGTGTGAAGTCATTACTATCCATAAGATCGATATGAACTCTTCTATTCTTTTTATTCTTTCTACGTTCTCAAGATCATAGAAAAATAGCAAAGCCCTTGACTCAACACTAATCTTTATATAGATAGCTCACAGACTCGATTACATAAAGAGATCACAAAGCAAAACTCAAAACTACTTGATACCAAAACTTCAATCTACTAGATCAAGATATTAATAAAAGGATCGAACTAAGTAAAACATTAAAGATAGGAGTGTGATGGTGATACGATACCGGGGCACCTCCCCCAAGCTTGGCAGTTGCCAAGGGGAGTGACCATACCCATGTGATTATGTCTCCTTCTTCACAGTCGGTGTTGTGATCTTCTTGGCAATGATGCCCCTCAGGATATGATTCTCCTCCTCGAGCTTATTGACTTGTTGTTTGTGGTCCATAATTTCTTTGTGGAGCTTGCCTATGATGGCTAAAGCTCCTTTTACCCAAGGATGCTGCATAGCTTCTGGAGAACAAGTGACGCTCTTTTTCATATTTTCATAAGGAAGAAATTTAGCGTTGGAAGGGATGACTGAATTTGGGATAGCCGAGCTATGTAGTTCCCCCATCATGAATCCTGCTTGGAAGCGAGAGGTAGCTTATTGATCTTCCTCCATGGCATATATCCTTTTCAACTCCATCTCATCCTCTGTTGACGGTCCAAAGTGATAAGCATCAACGTTTGCTTCTAGACCCGGCGTCGGGTGTGACACCCGACTTTCCCCGACTGACTCTTGAGAAGACATCTTGCTCAAAGTCTGCGACAGAAACAGCTCAAAATGAAAACAGAGGATATTTGCGTAATACGGTGGTCAAAACCTTTGGGAGATTATATAATGAATTTTTACCGACCAAAATACGCAACGTGCAAGAAAACGTAGTCCGGGAGGCACACGAGGTGGCCATGAGATAGGGGGCGCGCCCAGGAAGGGTGGGCGCGCCCTCCACCTTCGTGGAGGCCTCGTGTCCTTCCCGAATTACTTCTTTCTTTCCAAAATTCTTAAATATTCCAAAACGGAAGAAAATTTCCATTAGAATTGTTTTGGAGTCGGTTTACTTACCGTACCACATACCTATTCCTTTTCAGAGTCTGAAACATTCTGGAAAGTGTCCCTTATGTATTCCTCCCGGGTTACGATTTCAATAATATTAGTTTCAACATTGATAGGATTACCTGAGATATAATGTTTAATTCTTTGACCGTTTACCACCCTCGGACTTGTGCTTTCGAACTTGTAGATTTTTATGGCACCGGAATGATAGACCTCCTCGATAATGTAGGGACCTTCCCATTTAGAGAGAAGTTTTCCTGCAAAAAATCTTAAACGAGAGTTGAATAATAACACATAATCACCTATGTTAAATTCTCGCTTTTGTATCCTTTCGTCATGCCAGCGTTTGACTTTTTCTTTGAATAGCTTGGCATTCTCATAGGCTTGTGTTCTCCATTCATCAAATGAGCTAATATCAAATAACCTCTTCTCACCGGCAAGTTTGAAGTCTTAGTTGAGCTCTTTAATAGCCCAATATGCTTTATGTTCAAGTTCAAGAGGTAAGTGACATACTTTTCCATATACCATCTTATACGGAGACATACCCATAGGATTTTTATACGTAGTTCTATAGGCCCATAATGCATCATCAAGTTTTTTGGACCAATTCTTTCTAGATCTATTCATAGTCTTTTGCAAAATTAATTTTAGATCTCTAGTGCTCAACTCTACTTGACCACTAGACTGTGGGTGATAAGGAGATGTGATTCTATTATTAACATCATACTTAGCAAGCACCTTACGGAAAGCACCATGAATAAAATGTGAACCACCATGAGTCATAAGATATCTAGGGACTCCGAACCTCGAAAAAATAACTTCTTTAAGCATTTTAATAGAAGTGTTATGATCAGCACTACTAGTTGGAATATCTTCTACCCACTTAGTAACGTAATCAACAACAACTAAAATATGTGTATAACCATTAGAGGCAGGAAAAGGTCCCATATAATCAAAGCCCCAAACATCAAATGGTTAAATAACAAGAGAATAATTCATAGGCATTTCTTAACGTCTACTAATATTACCAATTTTTTGACATTCATCACAAGATAAGACAAACTTATGAGCATCTTCGAAGAGAGTAGGCCAATAAAAACCAGATTGCAATACCTTATGTGCAGTTCTATCTCCACCGTGGTGTCCTCCATATGATTCAGAGTGACACTTGCGTAGGATTTGTTCCTGTTCATGCTCAGGTACACAACGTCTAATAACACCATCTACTCCTTCTTTATAAAGGTGTGGGTCATCCCAGAAGTAATGTCTTAAATCATAAAAGAACTTTTTCTTTTGCTGGTATGTGAAACTAGGTGGTATAAATTTAGCAACAATGTAGTTAGCACAATCAGCATACCAAGGAGTAGTACGAGAAGCATTAATGACCGCTAATTGTTCATCAGGAAAGATATCATCAATAGGTAGTGGGTCATCAAGAACATTCTCTAACCTAGAGAAGCTGTCTGCAACGGGGTTCTCAGCTCCCTTTCTATTAACAATATGCAAATCAAATTCTTGGAGCAAGAGAACCCATCTAATAAGTCTAGGTTTAGCATCTTTATTGTCCATAAGATATTTAATGTCAGCATGATCAGTATGAATAGTAACTTTGGAATCAACAATATAAGGTCTGAACTTATCACAAGAAAATACAACTGCTAAGAACTCTTTTTCAGCAGTAGCATAATTTCTCTGGGCAGTATCAAGAGTTTTACTAGCATACTGGATAACATTCAATTTCTTATCAACTCTTTGCCCTAGAACAGCACCTACATCATAATCACTAGCATCACACATAATTTCAAAGGGTAAATTCCAATCAGGTGGCTGAACAATAGGTGCAGTGATCAAAGCTTTCTTAAGTATTTCAAATGCTTCTACACAATCATCATCAAAGACAAAAGGAATATCTTCTTGCAATAAATTAGTTAGAGGCCTAGAGATCTTAGAAAAGTCCTTAATGAACCTCCTATAAAAACTGGCATGACCAGGGAAACTTCTTATACCTTTTATGTCCTTGGGACACGACATCTTTTCAATAGCATCAACTTTAGCTTTATCAACTTCAATACCTCTCTCGGAAATCTTATGCCCCAAGACAATGCCTTCATTAACCATAAAGTGGAACATTTCCCAATTCAACACGAGACTAGTGTCTTCACATCTTTGCAAAACTCGATCAAGGTTGCTCAAGCAATCATCAAAAGAGGATCCATAAACGGAGAAATCATCCATGAATACCTCACAAATCTTTTCACAAAAGTCAGAGAATATAGCCATCATGCATCTTTGAAAGGTAGCAGGTGCATTACATAAACCAAAAGGCACACGTCTATAAGCAAAAGTACCAAAAGGGCAAGTAAAAGTAGTTTTTGATTGATCCTCCACTGACACATGTATTTGAGTGAAACCTGAATAACCATCTAGAAAGCAGAAATGTGTGTGTTTGGATAGTCTTTCTAGCATTTAATCAATAAAAGGTAAAGGGTAATGATCTTTCTTGGCAGCTTTATTTAACTTACGGAAATCAATTACCATCCTATAACCTGTAATAATTCTTTGCGGGATCAATTCATCTTTATCATTAGGAACAGCAGTAATACATCCCTTCTTAGGAACACAATGGATAGGACTTACCCATTCACTATCAGGAACGGGATAAATTATATCTGCCTCAACACTACAAAAAAAGACACATCCGTGACATTTTGGGCCGAACGAATTTTTTTTCTGTCATACATATGACACTTCTATGACGATAATTGTGACAAAACCATGTATCATCGTAGATGTGGTGGGCTCCTACTTCTATGACAAAAAATCATGACAGAAAATGGGCTTATCGTCCTGGGCGGGCCAAAGACACAGCTGCATGACATTCTTTGGGCTGTCCATGACAGAAAAAACGTGGTAGAAGCGAGGGCGACGAAAATTTCAGGGAGTTCCCGGTTACGGTGGGCGGTCGGGGGCTGAGCGATGCGCGTTTCTCTCGTACACGTACGCGCGTGTGTGTGAGGCGTTGGCTCTAACTGAACCCGAGCAAAGCGTTGGGCTCTAACTGAACCCGAGCGATTGCACTGCAGGCTACGCATTACTGAACCCGAGCGATCGATCGATGGCTGTTAACTGAACCCGATCGAGCGATTCCTTCGCTACTGCTGCTAACTGAAGCCGATCGATGCTGCCTCTCTGGATGAACAGTGAGCGTTGCGGGGGGGGGGGGTGGATGAACAGTGAGCAGTGGAAGTGGATGAACAGGACCCGTGGCATTGCCTCTGGATGAACAGGACCCTGATCGATCGAGCCGGCTGGGGCTGGATGAACAGGACCCCGTGGAGGGCTGGATGAACAGGACGACCCCGTGGAGGGATGGATGAACAGTAGACGGTGGAGGGGTGGATGAACAGTAGCCCCATGGAGGGTTGGTTGAACTGGATCCCGTGGAGAGGTGTGGTTGAACAGTAGCCGGTGGAGTAGCGCACGGTGGAGGCTGGATGAACACGAGCCCGTGGATGAACAGTCGCAGGTGGAGGCTGGAGGAGGTCGACGGTGGATGAACAATAGCCCATGGAGGCTGGAGGAGGTTGACGGTGGAGATGAACAATATCCCATGGAGTCTCGTTTTGCGGTATGCCACACCCCTCCCGATGAACAGGGCCCCCGTTTCGACCGTAGCGCTCCAACACAAGTCTGTTTCGTCCGTTTTGCGGTACGCCACACCCCTCCCGATCAACAGGACCCCCGTTTCGACCGTAGGAGGTCCGTTTCCTCTGTTTTGCGGTACGCCACCCCCCCCCCGATGAACAAGATTCTGTTTCGAACGTGGCCGGTCGATCACAAGGCCGTTTCCTCCGTTCTGCGGTACGCCAGGCCTCGTTTCCATCGCCTGTTCCGTCCAAGCCCTCCCGATGAACACGACCACGCATTCTGTTCCGACCTAGCCGGTTGGCTCCCACGCGTTCCATTGCCTCCCGATGAACACGACGCATTCTGTTGCCTCCCCATGAACACGACGCATTCCATTGCCTCCCCGTGAACACGATGACGACGCTGTTTCTCCGTTCTGACCCAGCCATGTACATGAGCCCTGGCCGTACGTATGCGCGAGTAGGCGTTCGAGACCCCACCCGTATGTACACATACGTGGCCGTATTTTCTTTCTTGCAGCCTGGCCGCTGGACGTACGTGTACATGCTACGTGTGTGCCTCTACTACGACACGTGCATGCCTCTACATCGACCAGTATATATGGACATACAGGTTCGCGACCAGAATGACAACGCTACGTACGCTTCGACCAGGTGGGTCCTGACTGTCAGGCACTTCCTTGCATGCGAAAATGTAGCTGGTGGGTCCCAGCAGTCAGGGGGCGAATCATTTTTTTTGGATGCACTTCCTTGCATGCGAAGATGTAGCTGGTGGGTCCCAACAGTCAGGGGGGCGAATCGTTTATTTTTTTGCCCGGACGCACTTCCTTGCGTGCAAAGATGTAGCTGGTGGGTCCCAGCAGTCAGGGGGGCAAATCGTTTTTTTTGCCCGGACGCACTTCCTTGTTTGCGAAGATGTAGCTGGTGGGTCCCAGCAGTCAGGGGGCGAATCGTTTTTTTGCCCGGACACACTTCCTTGCGTGCAAAGATGTAGCTGGTGGGTCCCAGCAGTCAGGAGGGCGAATTGTTTTTTGTTTGCCCGGACGCACTTCCTTGCGTGCGAAGATCTAGCTGGTGGGTCCCAGCAGTCAGGGGGAAACGTTTTTTCGTGAAATACAGTGGCCCGTCCGCTGGGTCTCAGCTGTCAGGTAGAGGAATCATTATTTTCCGCGTAATAAGGAGGCACTTCCTTGCTGCGGCCGTGGACCCAGCTGTCAGCCTCTCCACGTACAGTCCACGTCCGATGGAAGTCGTTCCTTGACCACGTTGACCAGGCCGCACCGAGAGCACCACGGCGGTGGACGACGGCGAGGCCTAGGAAGGGGACGACGCGGAGCCGGGGAAGACGCGGCAGTGGAAGCCCGCGCGGAGAGGAGTACGAGGGTTCACTGGTTCGGCTGCGGTGTGAGGCTGCCGTCGCCGCAGGGCCTGGCCAGCGGTGGGAATAGTAGGGGGCGGTGAGGCCTCCGCGGCAGCACAGCCGGCCACGGGAGGCAGGAGCATGCGGCACGACCGGCGCTGCTTTGGGCGGCTGGAGCAAGAAGACCAGAGGTTGAAGAAGCACTACGGCCGTTGGATGGACATCGTACGGTCACTGGAGCTAGAATCGTTCATATTGAAGAAGCAGCACGGCCGTTGGATTAACATCCAACGGTCACTGCTGCTAGAATCGTTTGTGGACTAAGTTGACAAAGCCAAAGTACACGTCAACCTAGTAGACCCACAAGTCAGCCTCCAAATCTGTCCCAAACAGCATACAGCCCGAAATTTCTAGCCAGATTCAAATTAATTTTAAATCTAAATATACCTTAATTTAAATTCAATGAAATTTTACCCGCACAAAAACAATGAAATTTAAAATATCAAAATCCGAAAGAAAACAGTATTTTGGAACTAATTGCCTGTTTGCTGTATTTTTTCATTTTACAGCCCATTTATTATTACTTATAGCCCATTTTTACTTAGCCCATTTCTTATTACTTATAGCCCATTTTCTGGGCAAAATGCATCCCTCCTCGTCTTGAAAGATTTCCGGCCCAGCAGGGCGTAGAAAAGCAAGTAGGCCTATGTTGGTTATTCTGCAAAAAACAAAATAGCTGGCTAGCCATTTTTCAGAATGAAAAAAACAAACTGGGCTGGTCATGTGCTAAACATATGAAATAAAAGCCTGGGCTAGACGGGCCACGGGTCCCGCACAACCCAGTTGATACCCTTCTCCGTCCCGAAAAAACAAAATTACTGCGCGCGCTGCTGGGTCCCTACTGTCATCCTCACCATGTACAGTCATCTCCTTATTCCTCTCGGTTGTTGACCATGTTGACAACACCGGAGGGCGGCGCCGCGGCGAGCGAACCAAGGCGGAGGACGATGGTGAGGCCTCGGACGGGAACGAACAGGAGCCGGGGAAGATCACAGCCAGCCGTGGGAGGCGGGAGCAGGCGGTCCCGCCGGCGCTGGTTTGGCTTTGGCGGCTCGAGGAAGAAGAGACTGAAGAAACGCGACAGACGTTGAATGTCAATCCAACGGTCAAGGTTGGCACAATCGTTTGTTGACTAAGCGGACACCAAGTAGCATACTTTTTTATATATAGGAAGAAAACTGCGAGGAAAATGCGTTCGTCTGCCGTCCTCCTCACAGGGAACGTTCGCCACATAAGTGACTAGCACCCTTGGTTTTCAACCGAGAGGTCTTGGGTTCGAGTCCCAGGAACTCTCAATTTTGTCCTCCTTCCTTCCTCGCAAAAAAGGGAAAGAAAATCAAAGACTTGGGAAGGCGTACAGAACAAGCTAGTGTACCAGTAAAGAGACGTTGCCGAGTTTTAGAAAAAAGAGAGACGTGCTCCTGTAGCTGGTTCGAATCCAAACCTAGACTATGACTATATATGGTGCTATGCTACTCTGCAAGTAATGAAACTGACATATCCAACGTTCGCTTCTCCTCTTCTCTACTTACTCTGCCTAGCATCAGAAGCTCTGGCCGCAGCAACCATGTCCGCTGGCTGCTCGTCCACCTGCTCTTCAGCAGGCAACAACCAGATATGCGCCAAGTCGCCACCCGTACCATCGCCTGTGGGTCTCATCACACCCCCGCCGGCACGCGCACCGCAGCCGATTGCTCATCGCAACCCGCTGCCGTTGGTGTGGTGCCACTGCTGCAAATCACGCAGAGTCATCCGTCGCGTCTCAACCACAATCCTCAACCCTGGCCGAGTCTTCTACAAATGCCCGAATCATGGGGTAATAATATGTTTAAGTGTTGTTCTGCTGCTTTCAGTTGCTGATTTTTTAATAGTTTGGTTGATGATCTTCCAATTTGATTCGTGCAGAAAAGGGAAGATTCGTGTGATTTGTATTTCTGGGAAGTTGCTGATGTGGGGGAATGCAACTACGCTGATTATTTGGTTAGCCGAGGAATCCCAATACCAGCAGGTTGGGGTGTTGGACAAGTAACTGAAGGAACGACAGAAGAGGAAGATGCAGAGCAGAAGGTTAAAGATGCAGTTCCTCTGATCATGGCCAAGCAACAGCTGCTGAACGGCCTTGACAGCAATGAGGAGATGAAAGAGCTTGTGAAGATAATGGGCAAAATCGATGTGCTCTGTAGGATGATTGTCTCTTTATTTGCAGTGTATGTAGCACTCGTGATGTATTCAGTGGCTACGACATGAGCACTTTGCTGAAACTAGTAATGAATGAAACCTGTGTAGCAGGCTGGGCGTAGTGTTGTGAACATCTAATGATTTCTATTAACGGAAATCAGGGGGTATCCCCTTTTGCTCATAAATAAATAAATAGCAGAGGCCCTGTCGGGTCAGCTTTGTTCTCATTCGAAGACGTCGAGCAAATTGCAGTCCAACAGCAAACTATGTCATCAAATTCAAGTTTCACAGCCAAATATGAGTACAACTAAACAACAATGTCATCATGTTTTAGTTGTCATACAATCACCAAACACAAATCAGCATACATAACAAGTGATGTTCTCACAGCAAAATACTAAACAACATGTTCATCAGGTTTCAGTTGTCATAGCAAACACAATTTCACATAGTAGATAAAAAACGTCTTCTGACAGGCAAATACGACAAAAGCAATGTAATCATCATCCGCAGCAGCAGCGTCAACATCTTCGCCATGTGTATCAGTCTGAATCGTAATTCCCCATGGTGTCATCTTCTTCTTCGTCCTCAACGTCCTCGAACGTTGGCTTCTTCTTGATCAACTCTTGTATGTCCACAGCACGACAGGCAATCTTTTCGCCGGCGTCATTGACGTGATGGTTCTCAAAGATATTAGGAACATCTGTGTTATCTTGTACATCAGGAGCAGTGTAAGCATCATCTTGTTGTGCAACTTCATTAAACGAATTCCTCTGCTCAAACCTTTGCAATACTCTCCAGTCATCGCTACGTGCAAATGTGTCTTCCAAGAAAAATATCTGTGTTGCTTGATTTGCCAAAATAAAAGGCTCGTTGGTCTGGTACGCCGCCTTGACATTGATGGATTTGAAATAATCATCAGCTCTGGGTTTTGCGATCCTGGAAAACAGGTTATACCAACGACAGCACAACAGAACCACACACCGATGATCCTCGAAACTGGAGATATACTGCAACTGAACAATGTCTGTTATGTTAGCATACATTTCAGTTGTCTCTTTGTCATACGTATCCGTGCTCATGATGGCACTGTTTTGTGTCTTCCTGCCTTCGTCTCGTGCAAGGGTGTTGTAGCGCACATCTCCAACAACGCAAGATTCATAATGTCTTACCCGAGTATCAGGACCCATTGCTAGTGAGTAAAGGGCATCATCAACTGCCTGCCCATCCTCCCGCATCTTCTTAACCTATGGTTAGAAAATAGACA
This sequence comes from Triticum aestivum, assembly GCF_018294505.1. Lineage (NCBI taxonomy): Eukaryota > Viridiplantae > Streptophyta > Magnoliopsida > Poales > Poaceae > Triticum > Triticum aestivum. The sequence goes on from NC_057813.1 coordinate 114,936,965, forward strand.
AGCTGATCATCTTATGTACTCAATATATTAAAAAAACTGACAGTGCACTTCAAAAGCTTACATGGTTCTTGAACCATTTCGCAAATCCTGCCATAACCAGTTTGTCAATGTTTCTTGGATTTTGCGGCAGTAACTCCTCTTTGTAGATGCTGCACAACATAGTGATCGCGTCAAACATCTAAATATATAAGAATGTGCTGCAAGTTTAGTAGATTACGATGTATAAGCTGCAGTACTGCACTTACTTGATATAAGGTAGTATCTCAGGACAGTTATTCAACACATACCAAACCATTTTGTCCAAATCTTTAGGTTTGTCCTCTTGTCGACTCTTCCCTGTAACTCGAACAGAATAATCGAAAACATTGAGCCCGGGATTGTCTTCACCCACCTCTTTGCTAAGCTGATCAGCTGTTTCAATGTATTTTGAGCAGAATGTCAACGCTTCTGTAGCAATGTAGGCCTCTGCAATGGAACCCTCGGGTCTAGCTCTGTTCCTAACATAGCCCTTGAAAGTGCCTAGCCGCCTTTCAATAGGGTACATCCAGCCATACTGTACTGGACCTCTAAGTAGTGCCTCATCAGGTAGATGAACAGCCAAATGCACCATCACATCAAAGAAGGCTGGAGGATATATCTTCTCAAGGTCGCATAGGATAGTTGGTATCTTGTCTCTAAGACGCTCCAAAGCATCTATCCTGATATTTCTACTGCAGAGTTCCCTGAAGAATTGTCCCAACTCTGCAACTGCTCTGTATAAGTCAGGGCGGCCCAATCCTCTAAGGATAACAGGTAAAACCCTTTGAAGTAGGACGTGGCAGTCATGAGTTTTCAACCCTTGTACCTTGTTTCCATCTGCACTGACTCTCCTTTCAGGGTTGGAAGCAAATCCATGTGGGAATCTCACACGTGACAGGACCTCGCAGAATTCTTTTCTTTTTACCTTGTCCAAGACGTACACAGCTGGTGCCATATCCCGTGGTTTACCTTCATCTTGCACCTGCAAATCCTTTCTGATACCCAGGTGTGTCAAATCAATCCTAGATTTTAAGGTATCTTTCGTCTTGCCTTCAATATTAAGAAGTGTGCCGATAATGCTGTCACATATATTTTTCTCGATGTGCATCACATCAAGATTATGCCGCAGATCCAAATCTTTCCAATACTCCAAGTCCCACAAAGTGGACCTGCGGGTAAACAATAATCTCTCTTCTGCCCTGCCATGCTTCCTTTTCCCGCTACCATTACCAGGATGGTTTCCTGGTGTAATATGCCTGACCTTCTCTAATTCCACTTGCAACTCATCGGCGGTGAGCCTCTTTGGCGCATCACGGTTTTCATGCTTTGCATTGAACACATGTCTTCGGTATTTTCTAGGATGCGGCTTGTCCTTGGCAAGGAAACGGCGGTGTCCAATGTAACAGATCTTGCTAAGTATTGCGTATGACAGCGGATTCCTGTCACAGCGAACACATGCATTGTAACCATGTGTCGTTCGCCCTGACATAGTGCCCAAAGCCGGATAATCATGGATGCACCAAATTATAACAGCACGCAGAAAGAAATCAGCTGGTGGGCTGCTATATAGGTCTCGAGTGAGAACACCCTTCCATAGCTGTTGAAGTTCCTCCACAAGAGGCTCCATGAACAAATCAAAATCCTTTCCAGGACTTTTTGGACCTGGGATGAGCAAGGCCATCATGTAGTTTGATTCTTTGGTGCAGACATTTGGAGGCATGTTGTAAGGGATAACAAGCACTGGCCACATGCTATATGTGGCGCTCTGGTGGCCAAATGGGTTAAATCCATCTGAAGCTAAGCCAAGTCTAATGTTTCTCGGGTCAGCAGCAAACTTTTTGTGTTTATCATTGAAGCTTTTCCACTCACTACCATGAGATGGATGGCTCATTACATTCTGATCTCTGTACTCCTGGTTCCTAGAATGCCACAGTACATCCTCTCTTGTTTCAGCATCATGAAACAACCTCTGCAATCTTGGTGTAATTGGAAAATGTCTCAGAACATTATGAGGAATCCTCTTCACAGCATCGCCATCTTTCCATCTTGATGATTTGCATTTCGGGCATTCACTTAAGTTGGCATAATCCTTCCGGAACAGAACACAATTATTCTTACAAACATGGATCATATCATATCCAATTCCAACTGCACGAAGGAAATTCTTCATTTTACTGTAGGTGTGTGGCAGCTCAGACGCATCTGGGAAAGATTTGCGGAAAGCAGCCAACATCGCATCGAATGATTTGTTGGTCATCCGCTCAGATGTCTTCACCTGAAGAAAGGTGACCATAGCTGAGAATACTGACAGCTTATTTCCTGGGGTGACAGCAACGTTGCATTGTTCCAACATGCGGGCCCACCGTTTTTCTTCTGCAGGTGAAAGTTCACGGAATGCACGAGCATTTCGTAGCATTGTTTCAATGTTGGTCAAACTCACTGGCTCCGCCACCACCACCTCCTCCTCCTCTTCCACCTGAGCATCAGGCAGATCAAGATGGTGATCTGCTGCTTCCACGTAGTCAATAACATTGACGTTCACAGCTTCACCATGATGAACCCACCTAGTATATGTGACCGACATCCCATACAAGTGTAGATGATTTTGCACAGTTGACTGGGGTCTTGTAACTGAATTCATACAACTGCTACACGGGCAGAGCACATCTGATTTCGGACCACCGTACTCAGCTCTGATAAAGTTCATGAAGTTTTCAACCCCCTCGACATATGCAGCGGAGAATCTTCGAGCAGAAGTTATCCAAGTCCTGTCCATCTGTTAGACATACAAATTAGTTCTTCTACTAGATATTACAGGAAAAACATATATGCTTTTTTATGAAGTCCAGAAAAAAATACCTAGGTCGATGTCTAAAGCTATGGCAAGATATTTGGACGAGCAGATCTAAGTAACGAAATATATGTAAAGCTAATTCAGCAAACAGATTTGAGTGCTAAATTATGGCAGGCTGTTTCAGCAGTCAATGAGGCCGAGCACACAGCCATCAAACTATCGAAGGCCATCGCAGCAACAAAGATCGAGTATAAAACGGTGTAGAGCTATTTCACCTAACAGATTGGCTACTAGACCATGGCAATCTACGTCACAATAAATATATGGCAGGATATTTTAGCAACTAATCGGCCTTGGCATGCCATCTCAGCTAAGCAGATTGAGTGCAGAACAGGGCAAGGAAGCTTCTTAAGCAGAGCATATTGACAGTAAACTACTTCGGCAAACAGTGAGATTAACAGTGTCTATCAGCTAACATTCAGCGCTACACCGACATGAACGGGGCCTCAGTCTAGAATGCGCGTACCGTGGGAGAAGCTGACCGCCGTGCGTCTCCACACGAACGTCGCCAGCGGTGGCGGCGCTGACCGCCGTGCGCCTCCACAAGAACGTAGCCAGAGGTGGCGGCGCGGCTAGAGGACGGCAGTCTACGAGAGCGTACTGTGGGAGCGAGAGGATCGCCGTGCGTCCCCTCGACGAACCGCGGCGCCGACGTATCGGCGCGGCGGGGAGGGCGGCTTTGGCGGAGCGAATGGAGTGGAGGGGGACGGGGGGGAGGGGGGTTTGGGGAATATTATTGGCTAGTTGGCCAAAGGGTGGTTGAATCGGATTTGGGGGGAATTTTTGTGTATGGGGGGGGGAGGATTTTCGCGCGGTGGGCGGGGGAGTTTGGCGCATGGTCGGTTTCTCCAAGTGCAGTCCCACGTGTCAGTGAAGAGGCAAGCCAAAGCGCGTTCCGTTTGCGTGAGCCGTGTGCAGGACCGAACGTGTGTGGGGTGCAATGCGACCGCGACAGGAGTGCTGTGAGTGTACCGCCTTTTTTCCTTTTAAACTAGGTGCTTCGCCCCCTCAAAAAAATTGTTGCTTCGTGTCATCCATCGATACTACTACTAGTAATCCGGTAATCCCGACTAAAACGGCGCGGCCGAGTCTTTTCCCACGCGATATGCTGGGAGGTTGGCTTAGTTGGGTTTTTTAGGACGAGTAATGCTACACCTACGTAATCCCAGTTACGTAATTAACGTAATGTGAAACGTGTGAGCTGTTGATTGTAGATTGGGGGAGGGAGGGGCCCACCACCATGAAAATCAGGGGAGGAGAGAGAGAGGCAATTTACGTTAACCCTTTCGTAGGTTCCCGTAGATGTAGAAAGATGTGAAATGCGTGAATGTGTAGTGGACGTACTATTGGAGTGCCTAAGATAATTTGTGTATGTATAGACCCTATGTGTTTATTTTACTTCGCATGTTAGATTTGTCTCGGTTCAATAAAAAGCAGAGTTGGTGATGATGGTGTGCCTGTCATCCTGCAATATAGGCCGTCCGATCTATATCTAACGGATAGGAAGGAAACTATGACAATTTACCCGCACTCCTCTCCACATTTGAAGATAAGGCTTTCCCTCGTTCATCCTTTTCTCCCACAAGATCTTGATCTTCCGTGCAACGCACGGGCATCTTGCTAGTACTCCTACAATATGTATATTATTGTGAAAGTTCATATACACCGGCCGAGATTAATGCAAACACGGCAGATTTTCATTACATTTCGAACTTTTATATGACAGAAAAATAAAAGAAACCCGACCCTAAACCTATTCTACGGCGGCGACCGACGTCCTCCATCTGCGATCTCTATGTACGGGGGCGGGGTTCAAGACCCGTGAAGTGAAGGTGCGGTCTCCGGCGAGGAAAGTAGAACACGGGAGACGGACCGGCCAGTTGGCACACCATGCCCTGCCGCCTCCCATGCCCTACTCATCCTCGGAGGAGTCCCCGACCTCGGCGGTGCCGGACGTTGGACGGCGGCAAGTAGGACGCGTGGCTGACGGTGCTCCCGTCGTCGGCCGCCAGCGTGGCCACCGCTTGTGCGGTCGCGTCCGCGTCCGGCTACGCCGCTATTGCGTCGCGAGAGGCGACTTGAGCGAGGGCGGCGACCTCGAGCTTCATCCCCGAAGACAAGCTCTCCCGCAGAGCGTTCGCACTTGCGGTCATGGCGGATGTGGTGCCAGGTAGGAGGACGATGCGCTATGGTGTGGAGGTTAGCTGGGCGTTGCCGCTTTAAGTAGCGCATTCCGGTGAGGCCAAGCGTCCGGGTGCGTCATTAAGTCGCCGGAGTTGGTTCCTCGGGCACCGAGCCTCTTAACGACGACATACGAATGGACGGCATGAATGCGGGCAGCTGGCGCCGGCTGGGAACGCACCGCGCGACGGCGCGAGGGACGAGGGTTTTGGTGTGCCAGGGTAGTCAGCTGCGGTCGTGGCAACGTTGGAGATGCCCTTTGCTCACATGCGATCCCCGCATGTCATTGAAAAAGCAAGACGACCCGGCATGGTCTCAGGTCCAGAGGATGCAGTTGGCCGCGCTACACCACTCCGCGGACGCGTCGCGGCGCCCCGTGCATCCTCGACGAGCCGGGTGTTGGGGTGTGTTTGGATTGTGGCCAAAGTGCACCTTACCAAAATTTTGGTCATGACCCAAAGATTGGTCTTTGTTTGGATGGTTGCCATTTTTTTGGCATGCCAATGAACTCTAGCCAACTCTAGTTCATTTTTCTTGCCAATGTCGGCCAAATCATGGGCAACCAATACCTCAACCAAAATTTTGGTCATGACCCAAAGATTGGTCTTTGTTTGGATGGTTGCCATTTCTTTGGCATGCCAATGAACTCTAGCCAACTCTAGTTCATTTTTCTTGCCAATGTCGGCCAAATCATGGGCAACCAATACCTCAACCAAAATTTTGGCTACCCAATGCTTTGATGGGGCAACCTTGGGCATAAACCAAACATACCGTTGGTCGTGCCACAGCACTAACGCCACCCTCGGCACACTGAAACCGACCGTGTCTAGCGACGATATGAGCGCGTCGCTCACCGCGGTCGCCGTGTCCAGAGGCGGTGCTGGAGCTGCGCCCCGTTGTTGGCCCCAAGGACCCACATGAACGGTTGTCGGTGGCGAGGAGGTCGTGGGCCAGCTCCTCCATTGGACTAGTCTGCGCTACGTCGTCCCGACGGGTGTGCCCCACATGTCGGTTTCCCTTTTTTTCCCGGCCATATTCGAGCGTCAGTGCTCCGCGTTGCGCATTAGGCCTTTCACTATGTAGGCCAAGCGAGACAACTTATTGTTTATTTGAGCCGTTCAAGTATAATCATGTGGCGTTTGCTTATTTCTCATTCCTCTCCAACCCTCTTCTCCATCGATCATGTTGCCCTCCAGTCGAGTCCATCCTCCCGCATGCCTCATTTGAACATTCCGCTGAGTATCATTCGCATGTACCCACCCTAGTCCTCTTTCAATAGATCTCGGGACCCCGAGATGAAATCGAGAGGGAACGAGTGGGGGCACGTGATACCTAAGGCGGATTCAAAATTTTGAACCGGTGATCATAGCATCCGCAAATCATATATAAAGGGTATTCAATGTTCGTTTCGTTTTTGAACGTACAATATACTCCCTCCTATCCTTTCTAGTTTACATATAGGTTTTATGTGTAGTCAAAGTATCTCTACTTTGATCAAGAAGGTATCAACATTCAACAACGCCCAATCAATATTGTTAGATTCGTACGTACTCCTAGATTTGTACTCGAGATGGTTTCCAATTTGACTATTGACAAGATTAATAGTACATGAGATGTATAATGTGAAAATTATATCATTGGAAACTCCTTTCACATACGAATTTGACCGTATGCTTTGTGTAAGTTGCATGTCATATATTATTACTCTAACATTTGGTCAAAGTTAGCCTCGAAAAACGCATTAGGCCCTGTATAGTAAATGGAAGGAGGGAGTAGTAGTGGAAGTGGATCATCTGACGTAGGTATCCCTGCCTTACCCTCCCTTTCGGTCACTTACTGGCGGACCCCATGCTTGCTAGGCCCCGCATGTCAGTTACTCAATGGGTTCGGCCACGTCAGGGGATCCTCATCCGTAGTATACTCCCTCTGTTTTTATTTACTACGCATAAAACGGAGGGAGTGGTAGTATAATAAATGACGCGGGCGGGGGAGGAGGAGGGACGTCGGTTTTCTCCATCTGTGGTCCCACAAGCGAGCGAAAACGCAAGACGAAGTGTGTTCCATTCGGTGAGCGATGTGGAGGGTCCAGCGTGCTGGGCTGCAATGCGAACGCGACAAGAGCGATGTACAGTCAAAACCGATTGACCGGTCGTCACCAGAACCACTATTCACACCAGAACCTTCGCTGCTCGGCCTACGCCAGCCACTGCCCTAAAACCACACCTAATCTCCAGCCCATCCCCCCAAATTTCAATTCCCTAGCCCGCATCAACCGTCCCCTAGTTCGGCGGAAAGCCATGGTGCGCCGCAAGATCACTTACTACAAGATGCTGACGCCGGAGCACCGCGTAGAAATGGCAGCGGCGGTTGGCGCCACAGACCTCCGTTCCCAAGCTTGCTTTGCGGCGGGCCAATCGGTGAGTTATCTAGAGGCAAGCTACGAGGAGGAGGAAGTCGATCCAATGTTCATTGCAGAGGTCGTGGCGCAGAAGGCCCCCGATGGGTATGAGACGATGGACATCGACTTCGTGACGGCGTTCGAGTCCCCCATGGTGCAGGCGGACCAGCGGTTCAACTTGGCGATAGTAAAGGAGGACCGGGAGGCAGAGGCTCAACTCGACGCGGAGCCCGTGCATGCCACTGCCATCGAGGCTCTCCTACAGACGGAACCGGATGTCGTGGATGTGAACCAGGCGGCGGAGGCTCAACTTGAGGCGGAGCGCGTGGATGCCGCTGCCAACGAGGCTCTCCTGCAGGTGGAACCAGACGTCCTCGACTTGAACCCAGCGGTAGAGGTTCGACTCGACGCAGAGCGCACGGATGCCACTCTCATCGACGCCCTCCTGCAGGCGGAACCGGACGTCCTGGACTTGAACCGGGCAACGGAGGCTCGACTCGACGTGAAGCGCGTGGATGCCACTGCCATCGAGGCCCTCCTACAAGCGGAACCGGACGTCCTCGACTTGAACCGGGTTGTGCTTCTCGTCCCTGCAGAGTGCCCGCATGCTCCGCGATGAACGAGTCGCTGGAGGCCGAGGACAACCACGGTGCGGAGACACACGTCAGAAGCTACGGCTGGTTCGCGCTGGCAACCAAAGACGATGAGGCCGTCTCTTTTTGTGAGCAGTGATAGTTTTTCTTTATGTTGTTGTTTTTATGGATCTTTTGCTGTGTAAAAACATATATTTTGTTATGCAAGTCGCCTGACTTGGGTCAGTCTACCATTTCAGGCGGTTGGATGAATATCCTACATCTCCTAACCTTCTTTCCTTCTTTCTCACCTCTTCTTCTTCCCCAACAGACCACCGCATGGGCCGTACGGATACTCCCCAACATGCGGTTGGATAAACATACTCTATGAACAAAAATTATGTGTCAGCGATAGGATGGCTGAGTTTAGTTGTTCACATTCGACAGCACGTGACAGCGACTGTGTGAGGGTGCGGTGCGATCGCACGTGCAGGAGGCGACCGTAGTGAGGGTGGGTGCAACCGCGATAGCCATGTGCAAGTGTACCTCCTTCTCATTTTGAAAACTTTAGGCAAGCTTGGCAAAAATGTGTGGCAAAGTTTGGCAATGCAAGGCCTAGACCCAAACAGGATAAGTACGTACGTACTAGGAGTACTAGTGTTAAAAAAGAAAGGCGGGGTTTTCCTTCGCGGGATTTAATCGATACAAATCCTCGTTTCACGTGTCAATTAATGCGTATTTTTTCTCCAAAGACCAAAGAGCTAACCATCTCACTCCTCATCGCTTGATTAATGCAGCGCCATGCAAACCAACCTTCTCACTTCCGCATGCATGCAGGGGATATTAATGTCCTTGGTTGCTAACCCCATCAATTTTGCCTCGATTAGTGTTAGTGGCCCTTTGCAAATTGTAATTTTGATATACTGGCCTTGTGTACAAAAAATGGAGGTAGTAACTATATTTGACTTCCTTCCCCATTGCGGTGACGTCGACGATATCTTTTTTTTGTGGTTTGGCGAAGTGCGTTCGACGGAGAACACCATTGAGGGAGACCACGGTAAGTCGTTCGCAAGTGCCGCCTGCAAGCCGAGACAACCGCCTTATTTGCATCCAGGAAGTCCGTTGAACCAAAGGACTAGTACTACTAGGAGTACTAGTGCGGTGAGATGGTTTCTCGAAGAAGACGATGGAGAAGCGGAGTCAGCGAAGAGTGAAATGATGGTTGCTTCGTCCGTGCTTTTGTGATTTGACGCCTCACTGCTTTGTGATTTGTGATAGAAGGGACAGGGGAGTAGACTCTGTGCTCTATACTGTACTACATGCGTCCAAGCATGGGAGAAAGAGGAGAGACGTTGCATTTTTCTATTCCTTCAATCAATCAATCAGGGAGCTTCGGTTCCATCTTTTTGGCTTTGGCAACACCGTCCACAATGGTTCCCACGATGCCAAAAGCTATTTTCACATTTGGCTACACATTGTGGATGCCCTTAACCGTACCACTTGGTTTTGCTCCTGTGTGCTATCTATACAAATCTCAATTATATTGATCTAAAAAATTATAGAATCAAGATTAGTAAAAAGGAGGTGATTTTGCCGCGCGGATGGCGGGGGAGGTTTCTTATTTTCGGAGGACGTTGTCCTGGCGGTTTGCTAACATGCGGTCCCACGTGTCAGTGCTTTACCAAGCCGATCCGCGTCCCACATGAGGCAGAACAACGGCAGAAGCAACACGTGGTTAAGTTGAAGAAGATGAGGGAGAAGCGGATTCAGCAACGAGTGAAATGATGGTTGCTTCGTCCCTCCAACTTCTTTTTTTAGCATTATTACTTCGTCCCTCCAACTTAACTGCGGGAAAGGTGCAGCTTTGTGATTTGACGCCTCATTGCTCATTACTACGCCGGCGCCATGACTGGGGTGCTTCACCCCGGCTGCTCTGCACTGTATTCCGGTATGGCACGTGGACCCGGTAGCTTGATGTCCCACATGTCGGCGAAAGGGACTAGAAGATTTATGAAAGCGAGCGCTCCACTCTTACGACGGAGGAGTAGACGACACGACGGCCCAGTGAACTGTCACTTGTACTGTATAGTACTATAGTTTTGCTGTTTCGCACGATCCATCGATACAAACCCGATTAAACAGGAAAGGGCGGGATTTTTCCCGCGTGGTAGATGATACTGGCCATACATTTCAAAGGCAATTTTAATGTATGCAAACTGAATAATTAACAATATGATATCTAGTAAAACTAAAAACACATATGATTTATTGTGTTAGAGTGTAGTAGTAGTGATGTATTGCATAGTTGTTAGATGTAACATGCGAGAACGTGTAGAGATGTAGTTTTGGAGGGCCTACAGAGAGAAAATCGTAATACGGTCACCGAACTTCAGAATAAGTTGATTACGGTCACTATATACGTTTTGCGGTGATTATACGATCACTTGCTCATGGTTCAGCATCGGATTGCACTTTGTTGACCGGCCAAATAGTCTACGTGGCGCCATGTTGACTAGTTAAATTGACCATGTTCCTTGTGGGTCCCATCTGTCAGTTCGCATAGGGAAAAGGTCAGATAAACACAAATTTACGCACGTGCGACAAGACTGCAACCCGTGTGCGGGAATCACCTGGTTGTGTATGTGTCTGTCAAGGCCTGATGTGTGCGCATGCACGTGTAGGTTGAGCACTTGAGCGTGAGAGTGTGTGTTCGTCGTGTGGTGTACTGGTGTGTGCATACATGCATGCGTGTGTACGTGTAAGTGTTGCGTGCGTGCGTGGCTGCATGTATACGTGTGAGTGTTGTGTGCGTGTGTGGGTGCATGCAGTTTGTGTGGGTGTTGCATGCATGTAGTTTGTGTGCATGCGTGTGTGTGTGTATAATCACCACACCAGCTCATGTGTGTTAAAACAGATGGATCAGCATAGCAATACAAGGCCACCTTGTACGTTATGCCCGCGATCATGACTTCGAACCACCGTCCAAATTTTTTTTGTCGTTTGTTTTCATTGTTACTAGCAAGATGCCCGTGCGTTGCACGTAACATCAAGATGGATTTGTATGACTATTTTATCTTGTGAGAAAAAAAGGATGAACGAGGGAAGGCCTTATTTGCAAATATGGAGAGGTGTGTGGGTACCTTTTTGCAAAATTGCCATAGTTTCTTTCCTATCCGTCAGATATAAATCGGACGGCCTATATTGCAGGATGGCAGGCACACCATCATCACCAACTCTGTTTTTTATAAGAGTGTATTTATGTATTTATAAGAGTGTAGATGTAGAGTAGATACAAGTCGACAGGTGGGCACGATGGTAGTGAGATAATGTGATGCAACACTAGAGGTGCCACGTGGAGCGCTTAACTGGTCAACTAGTCATGTCATGAGCAAATACAGAGTTGTACGGTGAGCCCGTGACTGCATTATAACCACTAAACGTAAATGGTGACCGTAATGAGTGGATTCTGAAGTCCAATGTACGTATCGTGCTTTCACTTCAAATACAATGATCATCATTGCATATATCGCGAGAGAAAGATGAAACATGCGTGAATTTTCTGGGGCTTACTTTTAGAGGACCTGGAGATAGTTTTGTGTGCATACATGAAAGGGGCGTACAGGGGGGATATGCGATGGAGAGAGAGATGCTCTTCATTTCTCTTTATTATGACTAACTTTGTATATAGTATAAAAATATACAAATTCACTGTGCGGAATAAATATCATTGTGGGCACCATGCAATGCAAATTAGCATTCGTACTCCTCCATATAACTTTGTAATGTTGTATATATGTAGAAACTCTAAAATAATTATATATGTAGAAACTCTAAAATAATTTTTTGGCCACACTTTATTCAAAAGGGATGTTGTATGCGAAATAAATGTGAAGAGACGGCTTTTTAGATCAATGGGGTACATGATGTAACATGTGTGAATGTGTAGTTGATCCATTTGGCGGGGCCTAGAGAGGTATGTGTGTGTATTATGTATTCGATAGAGGCATGGATAGAGGGGCCGACGAGGGGGCGTGGGAGAGATAGTGCGAGAAATGAGAGTGGTCTAGAGGGAGAGACGAATATGGCGTCACGACGAGAGATTCCATTCCCTTGAGTGTGTATATGCAAGGGGGGAGGGAATAGAGGCACCGGGAGAATATTTTTTGTGTGTGTGGTGTTTGTGTTGGTATGTGTGGTTATGAGAAGATAATGAGACATGGGGGCAGAGGGTGTGTCACCGCGTGAGGTCCGGTGGGTTGAGGTGAGGCCCTTCGTTCGGTTCCGTCCTGCGCCACATTGGTCGGCCCGTGACACATTTAGGAAGACCCATGAATGACTAGTCGTACAAGACAAAGATAGAAGAATTGTGCAGGACTCTGTGTCAACTGACAAAGCCGGCTAGGATTTGTAACCCTAGGTTCTCGGACTAAGGTAACCCCTTTATCTCTGATATTACTATTCATCCAACCTAACTTTAAGGGGCATCCTACAGAATGCTCTGCTAGAATCATACTCGTCGATTAGGAAGAGAGGTGTGAGACAATGCGTGAGAGACAGGCCTAAAGATAATGTGCGTACATGAGACACGTAGGCAGGTCCATGTATATAGAAAGGGTCGATGGGGATTGTGCGTGTGTATGTTTGCGAGAGGAAGAGTGCTTGTGATAAAGGTTAGTGAAAACAGTTGTAAATGGTTACGAGAGGGAGGGAGGGTTATATCTAGAGCATGTGTGCGAGAAAGACACCTCGGGAGAGAGTGTGTGAGCATGTGTGAGAGACCACCGATGGAGAGTGAAACTACACGTAAAAGACTGCTGTACACATTGATTAAAGATATAAATTGTATCCAAATATTAGGATGGGATCATGATATTTGCAATTCGCGTAAGGAGCGGTCATTGATCCATCAGACATCTAGATTCTATCGAATTTGAGCATGTCTATGTTATTATTCGACACAATTGATCCACATAGTTAGTATTTTGAACTCCAGACAATGCATCGCTTTAGCAATCGAATATAAACATGAGTATAGTTCATGTTGTGTGTGTAAAGCACATTATACATATGAAAGTTACACAACGAACATTATAAATAGCTACCTATGAACTAGCATACATTTGAATTCAACTTAAGGTGGTTTAAAAAAATCGAATTCAACATGAAGTCCATTCAATTATTTGAATTTGATATCATGGCATTTGTAAACCATACCTAAATTATGGGGGCACCAATCATTTCTCTGATTTTGTACATAATAGCATATGTAGTCGTGTACAAAGTAGACTCAAATTTAGCTCCTCCATTCCAAAATAATCGTAGTTATAGGATTTTCAAGTGTCAAAATTTCAAAAAGAAGCGGATAATTTAATGAGGTTTTCAAACATACAAGGTCAAATATAACGTTCTCTATTTAGGTCAATCCTCATAGTTCAAGAGTACTCTAAACGTGAATGCTTGTGTTTCAAAATTTCGAACGAAGCGCCAAAAGAGCTTCTACTCGCCCAAAACCACGTGAGACCAATGTTTGGTAGTACAAGGAAATTACCTTTCTAATAACTCCGACCCGTGAAACCTACCGGCCCGACGTCCAAAGGTCTAAACCAAGGTAGGTTTGTAGCTTCATCTAGACGCCACGCAACCGCGTCCGAAAAAACATTCATGCACAATGGCCGCCCAAGCACACATGCGCGCGGCCGAAATCGCTCCCGCCCACTATTTGGGACACCCGGGATTACCATCCTACCCCCGACCCACAGTAGGTCCGAAATTTAAGAGGGGGGCAAAGTTTGTACTTTCCCCAAATTTCAAACAAGCGTGTCCCATCTTCTGTTCAGAAAAGCCAAAAACAAGCGCGTCCCAGACCGAAACATGCCCCCCCCACCCGTCCGATTCCCCATTCATACTTCGTGGGCGCCAAAACTACCTCTCCACCAGGCGCGAAACCCCGGCGTCCTCCGTCCGCCACCCCATCCCACCCATCAATCGCCGCCCTCCTTCATCATGCCGGAGCCGATACCCCGACGTCGTCGTCCACCGCAACCTCGTCCACAACGCCCTCCACGGCTAGTAGTTGAAGCCGAGGCCGAGCCGTCCGTACCTGAGCCAGTTCAACCACGCCTTCCTGCGCCTCACCGTTGTCGCTCCAACTTCACCACCCTCCACCGCACCGGAGTTGTTCCTGCTACGCCGTCCTTCGCCGCCTCGGATCTGCTTCCCCTCCGCCGACATACGGCCACGACAACAAAGTCAACAATTTGGCCATGGGTTCGTCCAAGCCTGCACCCTCCAGAACATTGGTTTCCCCGGTAAAAAGAAGAAGATCGGCGCGACATGTGGAGGTGACCACGACGGCAACCGAAAAAGGTACTCCTCTTCCCTTGCACGGTATTCATCCCACAGAAGGCACTAGTTGACCGCTTCTTCTTGATACTAGATGTTCCTAGTAACTCGTGATGCACAAGGTTTCTCCTCATATACTATTTCACCTTAGCTAGAGGTCCATTGCCCCCCCTGAATTTCAATTTCTGGCCAGTTGATTCCCAATTAACGGTAGCATTCCCCGGCGTAACAAGTGCTAGTACGCCTATTATGCCGGGGAAGCAGCGCCTTGGTGTTTATCTTAGGTACGTGTTGGGCCTAGAGCTACTGGCGCCTGATCTGGAGGTCGGCTAGGATTAAAGGGATGACCTGGGGGCGCTGCCAAGCACGGCGGTGGTGTGAGGTCGAGGGGAGGTCGGGGCGGTGGAGGCAGGGGTCTGGGTCGGTGGTCGCTGGCGGTTCGAGAAAGGTCAGCAACAGTGACTGGCGGGAGGTAGACGAAGGCCATCTGCCTGTTCCTTATAGATCGGACGGTTCATTAAAAAAATTGACTGACCTATTTATTTTCAGTCGACTGTTATCTTAGATATGACCACATGTGGTGGTATGCTGTAGGAGTACCTGCATTTCCTGTGCTCATATATTACAAATTATACGGAGTAGAATCTATTTTTGTTTGCCATGCAATGTTGTAGAGCTATCATATGTCTCCTGTCATTTATTTTTCAGCCACCTGCTATCTGCTACTTTTACAGTGCACTGGTTCTGCACACACTTCACCCATACTCTCACTATTGTGTTTTTATGCAAGGGTATTTCAGAGTCTGCCGAAAGAGAAGCAACAAAGAAAAGAGAGAAGTCACGCCAGCTTTCTTCGCGGGTATGCACGACACATTATAGCACTATAAAGGGTGCAGTGTCAGCAGACGGAGACGGTAAACGTAGCTCTGGAGTTGATAACCTCGCTCGCAATGAACCACCATCCCAGGTGCTTGCTTTAACTTCGCGGTGTCATATGTGGTTGCATGTTCCATATGGTTTCTAGCTTGTATTCGAAAGGCTGAAGCCGGTCTGATAAGGAAAGATATTTTTTTACATGAACCACCATCCCGTGAGCACCAGAAGACAAATAGCTAGTCAGGGCACTGGCCGAGCCAGTGACAAGCCCAGCAAAGATAGGCATCACCTGGAAGCCAACTAAAAAGCTGCGATGGTGGCGAAGCAGCCCGCTTCCCACCAGGCTCTCATGTCCTAGATGATCATGCTCACCACTCCAGCCGGATGTCTAGCTTGTATTGCTTCCAATTTGGTTAAATTGCATCTACTTAGCTTAAACATTATACCTTTGAATATGACATGCCTTTCTATTTTTGGTAGATACTAGTACATCTGTGTATTAACCATGTTCTTACATCAAACTAATGTTCTTGTGTATCCCTCATCAATCACTTATGACGAGGCAGGCAGGCAACGGGACTACTGCTCATTTAAAGAATGCAGCGTCAGCCTCCCGACATGATTCTCAAGAAACAGAAATGCTAGATGAAGATAGTGAACGTACCTCTGTAGTTGATTACAGCATTTCCCCTACACTAGCATCGCAGGTGCTTGCTCTAACTTGGCAGTGTGATATGTGGTTGCATGTTGCATATGGTGTCTAGATTGTAATTCTTCCAATCTGGTTAAACTGCAGGTGCTAGTCTGCTTAGCTTATACATTATACCTGTTAATGTGACATGCCTTCCTGTATTTAGTACACAGTACATCTGTCTATTAAGCATGTCCTTACATAAAACTATTGTTTTTTTGTATATCGCATCAATCAATATGACGAGACACCTTTAGTATATGCAGTGCGATATTAATTTGTTGAAATTCTATTTATGATGGGACACTTTTAACTTGGCAGAGTCATATTGGTTGCATCTTTCATGTGGTGTCTAGCTTGCATTGCTTCTTATTTGTTGGAATGGTTTCTTCTTAGTTTACACAAACAGTTGTGAACATGCCATGCCGTCCTGTTTTTCGTACATATTCCATCCTGGTATCATGTGTTTGCCTTACATCAAAGTAGTGATTGTCAGTATCATGCATGAATGAGTTCTGAAGAGAGAATTTTATTGCTTTTTCTTGTCGGTTTTACTTGACAATTCAAAATCAATAAAGCAGAAGGAAGTTAGCAAGGCAGTGGATAAAGGTGCTCCTTCCGAATGGAGGGCCTCTACAGTTTCTACTCCTCCACACCCCAAGATGATTTCCAAGACAACACATGCATAGACACTCAACAAAGCTGTGTTTATGATGGGCACGTCTCCCCTAGTGCAGCATCACCGGCGCTCCCTCTAACTTGGCACTGTTATATGTGGTTGCATGTTATGTCTGATGTCTAGCTTGTATTGCTTCTAATTTTGTTGAATTCCATCTGCTTACTTTACACATTATACTTGAATAAGACACGTGTTCCTATTTCTAGAACATACAATATCTGTCTATCACACCATGTTCTTACATCAAATTACTACTGTTGTGTAACCTGCAACAATCACTTATCATAAGACACGTTTGACTTCGGAGTGTGATATAGGTTACATCTCACATTCTTTTCTAGCTTGTACTACTAATTTGTTGAAATGGCACTTATGACGAGACAGTTTTAACTTGGTAGAGTGATATTTGTTGCATCTTTCATATGGTGTCTAGCTTTCATTGCTTCTAATTTGTTGAAATGCCTTCTCCTTAGTTTACACATCATAAGCTGTGAATATGCAATGTTGTGAATATGCAATGGCACTAATGATGAGAGACCTCTGACATGGTAGTGTGATGCTATTTGCATCTTGCATATGATTTATTTCTTGTACTGCTTCACATTTGTTTAAACGCCATTTATGACGAGACACTGTTAACTTGGCAGAGTGATATTTGTAGCATCTTTCATATGGTGTCTACCTTCCATTGCATTGCTTCTAATTTGGTGAAATGTCTTGTTCTTAGTTTACACATCATAGTTCTGGTTATCTCTTCCGTCCTGTTTTTCATACATATTACATCCTCCTATCATGTGGTTTTATGTTTTGATTAGTGTTTGTGCCAAGTAGAACCTTTGGGAAGACTTGGGTGAAGTCTTTGCGATCTTGCTGTAAAAAACAGAAACTTTTACGCTCACGAGATTAGATGCCATTTTTTACTGGAGAGTGATTTTTGGTTGACTCTTTTTGCAGATGATTAATAGAAAAATTACTCAGGTCCAACAATTTATTTAAGAATTTTTGGAGTTACATAAGTATTCGAATGTTACAGATTACTACACACTGTTCTGTTTTTGAGAGATTCTGTTTTCTATGTGTTGTTTGCTTATTTTGATGAATCTATGAGTAGTATCAGAGGGTATGAACCATAGAGAAGTTGGAATACAGTATATATTGCACCAGTATGAATTTAGAATGAATTCACAACAGTACCTAAGTGGTTATTTATTTTCTTATACTAACGGAGCTTACGAGTTTTCTGTTGAGTTTTGTGTTGTGAAGTTTTCAAGTTTTGGGTAAAGGCTCGATGGACTATGGAATAAGGAGTGGAAAGAGCCTAAGCTTGGGGATGTACAAGCCCCCCTAGGTAATATTCAAGGAGAACCAGGAGCCTAAGCTTGGGGATGCCCCAGAAGGCATCCCCTCTTTCGTCTTCGTTCATTGGTAAGTTTACTTGATGCTATATTTTTATTCACCACATTATATGTGTTTTGCTTGGAGCGTCTTGTATGATATGAGTCTTTGATTTTTAGTTTAACACAATCATCCTTGCTGTACACACCTTTTGGGGGAGACACACATGAATCGGAATTTATTAGAATACTCTATGTTCCTCACTTATATCTTTTGAGCTAGATAATTTTGCTCTAGTACTTCACTTATATCTTTTTAGAGCATGGCGGTGGTTTTATTTTGAACAAATTAATGAAATCTCATGCTTCACTTATATTATTTTGAGAGTCTTTTAGAACAGCACGGTAATTTGCTTTGGTTATGAATTTAGTCCTAATATGATGGGTGATACGTCTCCAACATATCTACTTTTCCAAACACTTTTGCCCTTGTTTTGGACTCTAATTTGCATGATTTGAATGAAACGAACCCGGACTGGCGTTGTTTTCAGCTGAACTGCCATGGTGTTGTTTATTGTGCAGAAAACAAAAGTTCTCGGAATGACCTGAAAATCCACGGAGATAACTTTTGGAAAATATAAAAAATACTGGCGAAAGAATCAAGGCCAGGGGCCTACACCCTGTCCACGAGGGTGGGGGCGCGCCCCCCTATCTCGTGGGCCCCCTGCTGCTCCACCGACCTCAACTCCAACTCTATATATTCCGTTTCACGGAGAAAAGACCAGAGAGAAAGTTTCATCGCGTTTTACGATACAGAGCCGCCACCAAGCCCTAATCTCTCTCAGTAGGGCTGATCTGGAGACCGTTCGGGGCTCCGGAGAGGGGGATTCGTCGCCTTCGTCATCATCAACCATCACCCATCACCAATTTCATGATGCTCACCGCCGTGCATGAGTAATTCCATCATAGGCTTGCTGGACGGTGATGGGTTGGATGAGAATTATCATGTAATCAAGTTAGTTTTGTTAGGGTTTGATCCCTAGTATCCACTATGTTCTGAGATTGATGTTGCTATGACTTTGCTATGCTTAATGCTTCTCCCTAGGGCCCGAGTGCCATGATTTCAGATCTGAACCTATTATGTTTTCATGAATATATGTGAGTTCTTGATTCTATCTTGCAAGTCTATAGTCACCTATTATGTGTTATGATCCGACAACCCCGAAGTGACAATAATCGGGATACTTCTCGGTGATGACCGTAGTTTGAGGAGTTCATGTATTCACTAAGTGCTAATGCTTTGGTCCGGTTCTCTATTCAAAGGAGGCCTTAATATCCTTAGTTTCCATTAGGACCCCGCTGCCACGGGAGGGTAGGACAAAAGATGTCATGCAAGTTCTTTTCCGTAAGCACGTATGACTATATTCGGAATACATGCCTACATTACATTGATAACTGGAGCTAGTTCTGTGTCAACCTATGTTATAACTATTACATGATGAATTGCATACAACATAATTATCCATCACTGATCCAATGCCTACGAGCTTTTCACATATTGTGCTTCGCTTATTTACTTTTCCGTTGCTACTGTTACAATTACTACAAAACTGCTATCTTTACTTTTGCCATTGTTACCGTTACTATCATACTACTTTCCTACTAATTACTTTGCTATAGATACTAAGTTATCCAGCTGTGGTTGAATTGACAACTCAACTATTAATACTTAAGAATATTATTTGGCTCTCCTTGAGGGAGTCCTGGATTAGGGGGTATCCGGACAGCCGGACTATATACTTTGGTCGGACTGTTGGACTATAAAGATACAAGATTGAAGACTTCTCCCCGTGTCCGGATGGGACTCTCCTTTGCGTGGAAGGCAAGCTTGGCGATTCGGATATGTAGATCTCCTTCTCTGTAACCGACTCTGTGTAACCCTAGCCCCCTCCGGTGTCTATATAAACCGGAGGGTTTAGTCCATAGGACAACAACAATCATAACCATAGGCTAGCTTCTAGGGTTTAGCCTCTACGATCTCGTGGTAGATCAACTCTTGTAATACTCATATCATCAATATCAATCAAGCAGGAAGTAGGGTATTACCTCCATCGAGAGGGCCCGAACCTGGGTAAACATCGTGTCCCTAGTCTCCTGTTACCATTAGCCTTAGACGCACAGTTCGGGACCCCCTACCCGAGATCCGCCGGTTTTGACACCGACATTGGTGCTTTCATTGAGAGTTCCTCTGTGTCGTCGCTGTAAGGCTCGATGGCTCCCTCAACCTTCAACAACGTAGTCCAGGGTGAGACTTTTCTCCCCGGACATATCTTCGTGTTCGGCGGCTTCGCACTGCAGGCAACTCACTTGGCCATCTGGAGCAGATCGACAGCTACGCCCCTAGCCATCAAGTCAGGTTCAGAAACTTGAATTACACGGCCGATATCCACAGAGACTTGATCTTCGACGGATTCGGGCCTACATTAGGAGCGCCGAACAGTCACGACGAGCATGACTTAAATCTGTTGTCGGACAGTATTCGGGATATCGCCCCCGCAGCTGCTCCTGACCTAAATCCGGGGCAGATCGCGTCGTCCGAGGACGGGTGGATGGACCCCGCCACGGAGGCCGCATACTCTTCGGCGGTAGAGCCGAACACAGATTCTGCCGTTAAGGGAATCTGCGTCACCGGACCCCCGGACTTGTGTCCGGATGTGGGTTCCGAACCACACGCGCCCGGGCCCATCGAGTCTGATTGGGCTCCAGTAATGGAGTTCACTGCCGCGGATATCTTCCAGCACTCCCCCCTTGGAGATGTGCTAAATTCATTAAGGTCTCTCTCTCTGTCAGGAGATTCCTGACCGAACTATGTCCGGCTCGAGTGGGAAGCAGGCGACGAAGAAATTCGTTACCCACCCACCACCCACTTCATAGCCACGGTCGATGATTTGACCGATGTGCTTGACTTTGACTCCGAAGACATCGACGGTATAGATGACGATGCAGGAGAAGAACAGGAACCACTGCCCACAGGGCACTGGACAGCCACCTCTTCATATGATATATATATGGTGGACACCCCAAAGAAAACAATGGCGATGAGGCAACAGAAGATAACCCCTTAGGGAAGAAACCAAAGCATGGGCGTCATCGGTGTCGCTCTAAGCCCCGCCACAGCAATACCGGCACAGGAGAAGAAAACAATCCAGATGGTGCCGAAGAGGAATACAATCCTGATCAGCCTACCTTCGAGCAGGCCGACCAGGAACACGGGCAGGTCAGCCCAGATGAACAGGCGACAGACAGATACTTGGAGGATGACAACTATATGCCTCCCTCCGAAGACGAGGTGAGCCTCGGCGACGATGAATTCAGCGTACCGGAGGATCCCATAGAGCAGGAGCGCTTTAAGCGCCGGCTTATAGCCACTGCAAGAAGCATGAAAAAGAAGCAGCAGCAGCTCCAAGCTGATCAAGATCTGCTCGCAGACATATGGACCGAGGTCCTTGCGGCCGAGGAATACGGACTCGAGCGCCCCACCAAAGGTTACCCAAAGCACAAGTTGCTACCTCAACTAGAGGAGGAGGCCGTAGAGCCTACACTACCAGCACAAGACGGGATAAAACGGCATATCAGACCGAATACTAGCCCACACCCCCACGCCAGTTCACTACGGCCCCGGGGCAATACGCAGGACCTGCGAAATCTATTGGAAAACAAAGCAGGACAGCCAAGATCGATCTACGGATCACGGGGGCGCGCCCCAACATTTGACGATGACCGTCAAGCCGGATACACTACCAACAAGTCCGGTCGGGTCAAACATAACCGTCCAGACATAGTCGCACTGCGTAGCGACATAGCCCGGCACAGAGGTCCCGCACACCCCCTCTGCTTCACTGATGAAGTAATGGATCACGAATTCGTAGAAGGGTTTAAACCCGTAAACATCGAATCATACGATGGCACAACAGACCCTGCGGTGTGGATCGAAGACTTCCTTCTCCACATCCACATGGCCCGCGGTGATGACCTAAGTGCCATCAAGTATCTTCCCCTTAAACTCAAAGGACCGGCCTGACACTGGCTGAATAGCCTGCCGGCAAACTCCATCGGCCGTTGGGAAAACCTAGAGGACATGTTCCTCGACAACTTCCAAGGCACCTACGTGCGACCACCGGATGCTGATGACTTAAGTCACATTACCCAACAGCCCGGAGAGTCAGCCAGGAAATTCTGGACTCGGTTCCTAACTAAAAAGAACCAAATTGTCGACTGTCCGGATGCCGAAGCCCTGGCGGCCTTCAAGCATAATATCTGCGATGAGTGGCTCGCCCGACACATCGGCCAAGAAAAACCGAAGTCCATGGCGGCCCTCATGACACTCATGACCCGCTTTTGTGCGGGTGAGGACAGCTGGCTGGCTTGTAGTAGCACCATGCCAAGAAGCTCCGCACTTCAGATGTCTGCGATAGTAACGGCAAGCCATGATGCAATAGACACAAGCGTCATAACAATGGCGACAACACCGAAGACACAGCAGTCAATGTCGGACTCAGCGGCTCAAAATCCGATCAGCAGAAAAAGCCGTTCAAAAGGAACAATCCAGGATCGTCTAGTGTGGACCGCATACTTGACCGCTCGTGTCAAATTCACGGCACCCCTGAGAAACCAGCCAACCACACTAACAGAGATTGCTGGGTGTTCAAACGGGCCGGCAAGTTAAATGCCGAAAGCAAGGACAAGGGGCTGCACAGCGATGATGACGAGGAGCACCGGCGTCCGAACACGGGGGGACAGAAGAAATCCCCCCCCCCCAGGTGAAAACGGTAAACATGATCTACGCCGCCCATATTCCCAAACGGGAACGAAAGCGTGCACTAAGGGAGGTCTATGCGATGGAGCCAGTCGCCCCAAAGTTCAACCCATGGTCATCCTGTCCGATCACTTTCGATCACCGGGACCATCCTAGCAGCATCCGTCATGTTGGTTCAGTCGCATTGGACCTTGACCCTATCATCGACAAATTCCACCTCATGCGAGTCCTTATGGATGGTGGCAGTAGGCTGAACCTACTTTATCAGGACACAGTGCGCAAGATGGGCATCAATCCCTCAAGGATCAAACCCACCAAAACCACCTTCAAAGGTGTAATTCCAGGGGTAGAGGCCCGATGCACGGGCTCCATAACACTGGAAGTGGTCTTCTGATCTCCGGATAACTTCCACAGCGAGGAGTTAATCTTCTATATCGTCCCTTTCCGTAGTGGGTATCATGCACTACTTGGACAAATCGCGTTTGCTCGATTCAACGCGGTACCACACTATGCATACCTCAAGCTCAAGATGCTAGGACCTCGCGGGGTTATAACAGTCAATGGAAACACAGACCACTCTCTCCGTATGGAAGAGCATACTGCGGCTCTCGCGGCAGAAGTACAGAGCAACCTTCTTCGGCAAAACGCCAATTCGGCAATGACAACCCCGAACACCGCCAAGCGAGTCCGGAGCACCCCGCAGCAGGACCGTTAGGCACGCCAAGAGCACGATTAGCAATCCGGCCTCCGCTCCAGCCCCATTCAGGTGGTATTCGTACCACACGTACACAATTACGCACTCAAAATACCATGGGCATAGGTGGAGGCGAGACGACGATGTGACCCACAGTGCGGTTAAACCGCCACGAGGCCCGCATCCCCTTTTTCTTTTCTTTTTTTCAGGACCCTACTTTCGGGCAGCCCCTTCAGAGAACCTGATCATCGGACTCATCACAGGAGGGAAAACCAAGGAGGCAAGAGGCTTTGCGCACGAGGGAATACCCAGGTGGTCTCTGATTAATGATCGTTATACCTGTTTTAATACCCGCATGCGGCCCGCCCTTGGACAGGACATGTCAAATAGTCCTATTCGTTTCTGCTTAGCGCATTAATTGTACACATACGCTTTGACGTATTATTTAAATAACATCAGGAAACAACATACATCGTCAGCTTGTTATTTCTATCTTCATGTTTTCCCTTGAATGTTTATTGCATCCGTACACTTCGGTACGTCCAGTTTGCCAAGGGCTTTTTATGGTGCCCCATAATACGGCAAGATAAGTTCGAACACTTTAGACAGTGCGGCACCCCGAACTTATAGCATTATATGCATCAGCTCCAAATCATGTCTTGGGTCAATAGTTGGGTTAGCCCGGCTCCCTTGTTTTGGTACCTTATGGTCCGTTATATTGGCTAAGGTAGTGCAGGGAGAACTACTGCGATTGTGTCCGGGTTCTTCCGGACGAGCACCTCAGTAGAGAAAGTCTAAAACTGACTATCATGATGCGGCGAGAACTGGTCGCTGTTCGAGAGGTTCAAAATCCTTAAAGATTTTTGCCGCTTCTGGCGAGGAATCGGCCTTGTCCGATTTAGGCGTGTATAGCGCCCCGATTTGGCTTTCCGAATATTAGGGGCTTCGCCGAAATTTAAAATTGTAGACTTCTATGGCTAAGTGAGAGTTATAAAGCCGCATAGTCTGACTGCCTTGTTCACTGCGCTGAACACCTCCTTAAAGGACCAAAAATCTGGATAAGGGGTGTTTGGGTTTTCCACGAACACCCCAGTACTAGTTACAAGGGGGCAAAAGCCGACGACTGGCCTACTTTCAGAATTTTATAAACAGCTGCACAGAAGGTAATATTTTAAATCAAAAAAGCGTCATATAAGCGCAAACAAACTCATTTTCCTATTTACAAAAATGACATGAGTACATTCACTCAAAGATTATGTCCTTGGTACATTCATTGGCCACAAGGCGAGCGCGTTTCATAACGCCATCATAATATTTTTCGGGGTAGAGATGCTGCTTACCCTCAGGTGGTCCATCCTTCACCAGCTTCTCAGCATCCAGTTTGGCCCAATGCATCTTTGCGCGGGCAAAGGCCCGACGGGCACCCTCAATGTAGACGGATAGCTTGATAACCTCAAGCCGCGGACATGCATTTACCATCCGCTTTATAAGGCCAAAGTAGATGTCAGGCAGAGGCTCACAAGGCCACATCCGGACTATCAGGCCCTTCATGGCCAGTTCGGCCGCCTTGTGGAGTTCGACGAATTGCTTCAGTTGGTCACTCAAGGGCATCGGGTGTTCGGCTCTGGCATAATGGGACCAAAACAACTTCTCTGTTGAGCTCCCTTCTTTGGCACGGTAGAACTCTGTGGCATCCGATATGCTACGTGGTAGATCTGCGAATGCCCCTGGAGAGCTCCGAATTCGGTTAAGTAAAAGAAATGTCTCCTCCACATGCTTGCTCTGCATAGTGAATGCCTTACCCACCGCTATCTTCTTGGCCGCCTGGATTTCCTGGAGGGCCCTGTGGGCTTCGGCCTTGGCATCTTTCGCGCTCTTGAGGGCTTTGGCAAGCTCGGACGCTTGTGTCTTGAAGTCATGCTCCAAGGACTCGAACTTCTTGTCGAACTCCTGGAGCTCTTGTTGTACCTCTCCCACCCGAGCATCTTGCTTTTCACGCTCGGTGCGCTCCGTGGCCGCCTTGGCTTCGGCCTCGGACAATGCTTTCTTCAGGGCCACCACTTCGGTCATGGCCCCTATTAAAAATCATGATGCTTTTTGTTAGCATCACCAATTTTTCTCCTCTACATGACACATGGACGGGGTATCACTTACCTTTGTTCTCCTCGAGCTGCCTCTTCATGAGGCTGAGCTCTTCTTCGGCCTGCCGCAGGTCCCGCCTGAGTCCGGTGACCTTAGCTGTGCGAGCAACGGCGGCCAGCAGCAACACCTGCTTATTAACATAGACAAGTACTATCAGACTCCTGTGGTTTTTAGTTGACCCTCCGTTTGGCTTTTCTTTCCGAACACCAAACAGAGTATCAGGGGCTACTGTCTATTGGGTGATATTTTCTCACACTCTTTCATTACTTACCTCAAAGCCTGTTAGTAGGCTGGTGCAGGCTTCGGTCAACCCGCCTTTGGCGGACCGAACCTTCTCAATTACCGTACTCATAAGAGTACGGTGCTCGTCGTCAATGGAAGCACCACGAAGCACTTCCAGCAGATTCTCCGATGTCTCCGGCTGGACGGAGGGCATCGGTAGGGCCGACTCGCTCTCCTTAGCAAGGGGCTGCCTACCCGAATCCGGAGCCTTTGGAGGATTCGGCGTGGTAACCGGCTGGGAGCCAGACTTGTTGTGGCCCCCGCCCACGTAATCCATGGGGATCTTGCCCCCCATGCACCCGGCGTCTGGGATTTCGCCTTGGGGCATCTCCAGAACCGTCGCCCCCAGCCCCGGTATCCTTTGGGACAACACCTCGGTGTCGTCCGCGGGTCGTGGGGAGGTGGCCGTCGGGAGTGAATCGGTATTCATCTTTGATTCACTCAAGGACCCATCCGAAGAGGACACCCCGAGATTGGACCCGGCGGGACTGCATGTACGTGTTCGACGCTATTACAAACTATGAAGTTAAAGTCGCACGAAAACTATTACAGAGTGCGGATACTTACGACCTCGCTTGGGGCTTGCCCCTGGGTAGCCACTCCTCCTCGCTGTAGGCGGCGGTGGTGGAGTGATCTGGAAGGGATGCCTTTCCCTTCTTCGGCGTCCTAGCCTCCCCGAGTGGGGCGGCCTTCCTCTTCTTCTCCTCCCCAACGCGGGGAGGGGGAATCTCTTCATGTTTCCCCTCGTCTCCGTGGGAGGAAGCTGCCTCGCCATCCTCGGACGACGAGTCTATTACGGCCTTGCACCGGAGACCCTTCCTGGTCCCCGCGGCCGTCTTCCTGGACCCTTCGGCCTCCCCAGAAGGGGTGGTCTTCCTTTTCTTCTCCTCCCCCTAGTCTTCGTGGGAGGAGTGCGCCTCATCGTCTTCGGACGAGGCGTCCGGTGTAGCCTTGCATCGGAGACCCTTCCTGGTCCCCGTGGCCTTCTTCTCGGCCTTCTTCTCCGGCACCTTCTAAGGCGCCAGAACCAACATCTCCGTCAGGAGTGCGGTTGCTGGATCTTCAGGTAGCGGAGCTGGACAGTCGATCCGCTCCACCGTATCCACGTAATCCTGTTTGGTCAGCATGATGACTTAAAATCCTCTCATGAATACATTGGGAAAGATACATCCTGTGATACTCAGAGGACTTACCGTATTGGCAAGGCGCTTTGCGCTGAGTCCGTGGTCCTTGGAAGTGGGTGGAGGAACTTTGGTCTTGAACAACACCTTCCAGATGTCCTTATGCGTTGTGTCGAAGAGCTCATGCAGCATCTGGTGTTCAGCCAGATCGAACTCCCACATATCGAATGCCCGTATTTGACACGGGAGGATTCGGCGGACGAGCATGACCTGGACCATGTTGACAAGCTTAATCTTCTTGTCCCTCATACTTTTGATGTAGGTCTCGAGTCCGGTCAGCTCTGCAGGTTCGCCCCAGGCCAGGCCCTTCTTTTCCCAAGAGGTCAGTCGCATGGGGATTCCGGATCGGAATTTGGGGTTCGCCGCCCAATTGGCGTCGCGCGGCTCGGTGATGTAGAACCACCCTGATTGCCACCCTTTCACGGTCTCCACGAAGGAGTCGTTAAGCCATGTAACGTTGGGCATTTTGCCCACCATGGCGCCTCCGCACTCCGCCTGCTGGCCGCTCACGATCTTCGGCTTCACGCAGAAGATCTGCAGCCATAGGACAAAGTGGGCCTTGATGCGGAGGAAGGCCTCGCGCACGAGGATGAACGTCGAGATGTTGAGGATAAAATTTGGGGCTAGATCATGAAAATCTAGCCCATAGTAATACATGAGCCTGCGGACGAACGGGTGGAGTGGAAATCCTAGTCCGCGGACGAAATGAGGGAGGAATACTACTCTCTCCCGAGACTTTGGGGTGGGGGTGATCTGTCCCTTCGCTGGAAGCCTGTGCGCGATGTTTTCGGCCAGGTATCCGGCCGCCCGAAGCTTGGTAATGTCATCCTCTGTGACGGAGAAGGCCATCCACTTGCCTCCCGCTCCGGACATGCTATGAATGGTCCTACGGAGAAGGTGAGAACTTGGGCACTAGGGCTCGAGAGTGCGAGAATGGATGAGCAAAGGAGGAAGATGGCGTGGGTGAAAACGGGAAATCCTTATCCCTTTATAAAGGCGGTGAAAAAATGTGCGCCTCCCCACTTGCCTGTCAAAATTACTCGTTCCCCACTCACCGCAATTTGTGGTGCGGTTGGGTTACCCACACCCGTATTGCTGGGAATCTCGCAATAAGGGGACACGATCTCTGCTTCGACAAGATGTGCCAAGGAAACCACCTCACAATGTGTGCAGTAGCTGGTTGGGCAAAACGGTTTAAATAATGACCAGGCCATGGTGTGATGTCACTCTACAAAAGTTGTCAGCAGATTTGATTTGTGGAATATTGTTCTCTCTACGGTGGTATGTAGAATTTGTTTTGCAGAGCCGGACACGATACTCATGTTCAAAATCTTCTATGGAGTATTCGGAGGAGGAACCTGCCTTGCAATGCTGAAGACAATCTGCGCGCTGGACTTATCATCATTGAAGCCTGGTTCAGGGGCTACTGAGGGAGTCCTGGATTAGGGGGTATCCGGACAGCCAGACTATATACTTTGGCCAGACTTTTGGACTATAAAGATACAAGATTGAAGACTTTGTCCCGTGTCCGGATGGGACTCTCCTTTGCGTGGGAGGCAAGCTTTGCGATTCGGATACGTAGATCTCCTTCTCTGTAACCAACTCTGTGTAACCCTAGACCCCTCCGGTATTTATATAAACCGGAGGGTTTAGTCCATAGGACAACAACAATCATAACCATAGGCTAGCTTCTAGGGTTTAGTCTCTACGATCTCGTGGTAGATCAACTCTTGTAATACTCATATCATAAAGATCAATCAAGCAAGAAGTAGGGTATTACCTCCATCGAGAGGGCCCGAACCTGGGTAAACATCGTGTCCCCAGTCTCCTGTTACCATTAGCCTTAGACGCACAGTTCGGGACCCCCTGCCCGAGATCCGCCAGTTTTGACACTGACACCCTTTGTGTCGAATCAATAAATTTGGGTTGAATACTTTACCCTCGAAGCTGTTGTGATCTCCTACACTTGTGGGTTATCAAGACTAATTTCTGGCACCGTTGCCGGGGAGCATAGCTCTATTCTTTGAGTCACATGGGATTTATATCTGCTGATCACTATGAGGAACTTGAAAGATGAAAGAACTAAGATTTTTCTCTCAACTACGAGGGGAGGTAAGGAACTGCCATCTAGCTCTGCACTAGATTCTCCTTCTGTTTTGAGTAAGCTTGTGACACCTAAACCTGCTACCGCTATGAATTCTGATATGTCGCATGTTATTGATGATGCCACTTCTGCTATGCATGATACTTATAATGAAACTACTTCTATGATTGATACTACTGTGCCATTAGGTGAATATCTTGATGAACAAATTGCTAGGGTTAGAGAGAATGAAATTATTGATGATAGTGATGATGAAGGTTCTCGCCCTAAGTATGAATTGCATGTTGCTCCTGAGGGTTATGTTATGGATGAAGAAGCTTCTTGAGCTATTTTTGCTTGCAATGATAGATATGATCTTAAGAAGTTATTAGCCAAATAGAAGCAGCAATCTCTTAATGCTAGAATGAAACCTGGCCCCGCTTTTGCTACTTCACATATCTTTGTTACTGATAAGGATTATGAATTCTCTGTTGATCCTGAAATAATTACTTTGGTTGAATCTGATCGTTTTTATGGCTATGAATCTGAAACTGTTGTGGCACATCTTACCAAGTTAAATGATATAGCCACCCTGTTTACCAATGATGAGAAGTCTCGCTATTATTATATCCTTAAGATATTCCCATTCTCATTAAAGGGATGCTAAAACTTGGTTTAATTCTCTTGCTCCTGGTTGTGTGCATAGTCCCCAGCATATGATTTATTACTTCTCTGCTATATATTTCCCTGCTCATAAGAAACAAGCTGTCTTGCGGAAAATATACAATTTTGTGCAAATCAAAGAAGACAGTCTCCCACAAGCTTGGGGGAGGCTTCTCCGATTACTTAATGATCAATTGTAATATAGCGGGGTTTTTACGCCCCATACTACGGATGTCGTGTTCTCCACAGGGACTAGGCGACGACAGTCGTGCTCGGCTAAAGCTAGATCAGACGAAAAGGTTTTTGATATTGCAAGACAAACAAAAGTAAAGCAAGTTTGTTCCAGAAAATCATTGACAAATAAAATGTACTCACTATATTTTTGGTGTTTTTATTTGTTTTACTTTGGGAACTAAAATACCAGCACAGGCAGACATGAGAAACAAGGAAAACTACAAGACACCAACACATAAATGTTCAACAACTAGTATGAAAGAGAAGAATTAAGATCAAGGGACATGACCAGAAGTACTTCACATCACAAGCATATATATATTCACACGTACATAGCTAACACAGGGACTAATAATTAAAGATGTTCAAACAACTCACTTGACAGAGAGCACAAACAACACAAATTTATCACAATAGGTAATCAGAATATCATGGGAAACTAACTGACAGAAAATTCACATATATTGAAATAGTAAAACAGATTACCAATTATCAAGTCTTCATTCTAAATGTTCACATAAATTACACACACACACACACATGTACACGCACAAAAATTGTTCTAGTTCTTGCAAATCAACAGAATACATCCAGACAAGCACAAGTCCGAATTTCACAGGAACCCACTCACATCTAATACATAGAAATTTCAGAGAGGGAGAGAGAACAGTAGCAAGTGTTGGAGAAGGAGAAAGTGATTCAGAAGAAGCAGGGAAGCAGCAAGGTAGGCAAAGAAGAAGCAGCAGCAGAGGTACAAAGAGAAGGAGCAGCCAGAGAAGTTGGGGAGCGGCAGCAGGAAGTGAAGGGGAAGGAGCAGCAGGGGGACGTTGGGAGGAGGAGAGGTTCAGAGAAGAGCTTCAGCAAGGAAGAGCAGCAGGGGGCGCAGGAGATGAAGAGCAGCAACAACTTTAGGGGAAGCAGAGTAGGAGAAGCAGAGAGAGGAGCAGCAGCAGGGGCGTGGGAGAAAGCAGCAGCAGTTGGAGGCGCGCGGGGGATCAGACACCGGCGACCCCAATGGCTGGTCCATGGTGTGAGTGGCAAGGGGAAGCAGCAGGGAGAGGTGGATGGGTGGTGTGGTGCTGGTGGATGGAGGTGATGGTGGTACTGGGTGCTGTTGGTGTAGTAGATGGAGGCTGCTGGCGCACCACCACGCCGGCCTGGCCGTGGCGGCGGCCGGACGTGGAGAAGGAGGGATGAGGGAGAGAGATGTGTGCCAGGCCTGATGGGGAATGGAGCCGATCTAGGGATTTTGATCCCCTCCCTGATCTGCAAACTTTACACATTAGCCCTCCTCCTTCTCTTCTTTCTTCACAAGAAGGTCCTCTCACTTCTTTAGCAAGCCCCCTGGTTACTTCTTTTCATCTCACTCAAGTATCTTCTTCCTTCTCTTCTTTTCTTCACTCTTCTCGATAACCACCTAGACAAAATCTTGACGATTATTGGTGCCTTTGCGCACGTTTCTGCAAGATAGACCAAAGACTAGTAAATGATCTTTTTTATGATTATCAAGCAATATTCAATCAATCATGGCAAGAATGGACGGATATATCACGATAGATGCTACATTTGAGTACCAAAATTATATATGTGAAATATACTTATCAAGTTCCCCCACACTTAAATCTTTACTTGTCCTCAAGTAAAGGCATATGACAAGAGCTAGACAGTGAACAGTGAGCTGACTAGAGAATGCCAAGTGAAGTAGATCTCTAAACAATGCATGCTTTGGACTTAACTAGTGCAAATTAATGGTCAAGAGTGCTACAAAGCAATAGGATACTAGTAGACTCAATCATTTTAAACTTTTACAATGATAAAAGTGGATCAACAAGTTCAAATGATGATTGTGCCAAAGGTTCCTAAAGAGAGCATGATCCCGAGCACAAAAAAGAACTTAAACTTGTGATCAAATCACTTATTTACAGAAGTAAAGCAATGATAATATTTTATCAATCTCACCAAAGGAACATACCACCGATCCCGAGAACATGGTATACACCTGGATCGACCAATTATTTAGTTTTTTTTGTTTGTCTCCCCAAAGGAACATACCACCAATCCCGAGAACATGGTATACACCTGGTTCGACAATTACATTTTTTATTATTAATTACTACCCAAGCTAACCCAATCACATGCCACCGATCCCAGGAACATGACATGCTACTATAGGTATTCAGACTTATTTATTCATTATTACTTATCTTAAATGAACAACGCATAAGCACAAAAATAGGAATCATCACTGCTCCATGTCTGGTTCACATGCTACCGATCCAGGGAACATAGCATACTAATCCATAGTGGTTAGGTGATTGCTCTCAATGGGAACACATTAGGCACAAACTCAGCATCTGACTCTTAATGATCTAGGTGTATCGAGGTAAAAGCAGAAAATGATTAAGTTTTCTAGTGTACTAGGGATTTGAGCACTCAAAACTAATAACTTTCACTAGTTTCAGCAAAACAAGCAGTATGTAGATCACTAGTTTACAAGGCATTCACGATTCAATTCACATATTCACATCAAGCATCATATGTCAAAGGTAAAATTCAGTGGGAAGACATTTAAGAAATGGCTTAAGCAACCCAAATAACATTTGATTTCAGCATGTATCAATGGATGATATACTCGGAATGGGTCATGAAACAGCTCACCGGGCTTTGATGATGTAGCACTCGCTCGATCACCTCACCAACTGCAGCTCCTCTCCTTTTGCTTCTCTATCCTCATGCCTGCTCCAGACTCTCCCTTCCTCGTGTGTGCCCCCTTGCTTCTCCTCATCCCCATGCTCTGAGTCCACCACGATCCCAGGGAATGTCATCTCGAACTCGGTCAACTCGCAGTAAATGGTACACAAGCATCAACCTGAAAGAACACTCAACAACCAAGCCAATACAAGTGACAGAGAGAATGCCCTCTAAGTCATCGATAGAGTACCCTATCATATAAGTATATCTATTGAGCAAGTCAGGAACATGTATCAACAACAAGTCACATGGTGCATAGGCAGTAACCATGATATGGCATATCTTGTCGAGAAAGCTGAGGTCATACCTGAGATAGTTAGGAAGAAGCTTCAGGACTACCTCCATTGAAGATACCAAGTGAGGTGTGGTAGTAGAAATTTCCACCGGATTCATGTCAACAAGTGAAATAGAGCTTGACTCCTTGATATCTGAATCCACCTCACCATACTCAACCATGAAGCTCTCCATCTCAAGCTCAAGTGTTGAGGAAGCAATATGGCTAACATCATCGAAGGTGAACTTCTCCATATCTGGCTCAAGCAGCACATGATCAATATCAACTAAAGGTGACTCCTCAATATCAAAAACAACTAACTGCAGCTCTGGCTCATCAATGGAAGAATCATCACAATGCAAAACCGAGTCTCCAACACTAGTATCCATATGATCTGTAGCGTGTGTGTCAACTAGAATGGTGTCATCATCGTCAAAGATAATCCATGCAAGCTCAATCTTGTCACACTGAGATAGAGATTCAGGCTTCTGTGTAAGAATTGGTGGCTGAGGTGTAGTGATTTGTTGCAAGCAAACCAATGAATCAGACGTGGGCTTCTTATTGTACCACTGAAGTTGGTGGAAAGCTATGCTCTCAATCAGCGGAAAAGCTTCATCAAGTGTCTTGTTTGTAATAGCTCCACCCGCTGCCATATCGACATAAGCTCGAGTGTCCGAAGTCAATCCTCTATAGAATATCTTCAGCTCTAACCATCTCTCGAGCCCATGATTAGGACATCTCCTGAATAAGGCTTTGTATCTCTCCCAAGCATCATTCAAGCTCTTGCCTTCACGCTGAACGAAATTGAAGATCTTATCTCGAATTGCGGACTGCTTGTGTAGTGGGAAATATTTATCCAAGAAAGCTCGCGATATCTCATTCCAACTGTATGACCTTGATGGCAAGGATCGATACCAAGCACGAGCATCATTGCGGAGGGAGAATGTGAACAACCTGCACATGATTGCATCTTGAGGAACTCCATGGTACTTGACTCTAGCTGAATACTCCATGACTCGGTGTAAGTGCTCATAGGGATCCTCAGTAGGCAGTCCTCCAAACTGTTGTTGTTGAACCAAAGCAATAAGACCAGGCTTCAGCTCAAAATTCTCTACCTCAATAGTTGGCCAAACCGGTCCTGTGATATAACATTGACTACTTGGCATCCAAAGATCACGAAGCAATGCCATATCTTAACCAAGTGTAACTATAGAACAACCTGCAAAGATTTATGATTCCCTACACAAATTCATAAACAGTAAACACTAGTCAGAAGGTTAGTATCCTAATAAGCCGAAGCAACAATGGGGGAAAATAG
The DNA here is from genome assembly GCF_018294505.1 of Triticum aestivum. Taxonomy (NCBI): domain Eukaryota; kingdom Viridiplantae; phylum Streptophyta; class Magnoliopsida; order Poales; family Poaceae; genus Triticum; species Triticum aestivum. Next base: position 114,971,348 of record NC_057813.1, read on the forward strand.
AAGAAAAACACTGAAGATGAAATACACGATGAATTGAACAAGGAACTAAAGTAAACCTAGTCTATAGCCTAACATAATCGCTCGACGCTAGTCCCCGGCAACGGCGCCAAAATGGTCAATTGTAATATAGCGGGGTTTTTACGCCCCATACTACGGATGTCGTGTTCTCCACAGGAACTAGGCGACGACAGTCGTGCTCGGCTAAAGCTAGATCAGACGAAAAGGTTTGTGATATTGCAAGACAAACAAAAGTAAAGCAAGTTTGTTCCAGAAAATCATTGACAAATAAAATGTACTCACTATATTTTTGGTGTTTTTATTTGTTTTACTTTGGGAACTAAAATACCAGCACAGGCAGACATGAGAAACAAGGAAAACTACAAGACACCAACACATAAATGTTCAGCAACTAGTATGAAAGAGAAGAATTAAGATCAAGGGACATGACCAGAAGTACTTCACATCACAAGCATATATATATTCACACGTACATAGCTAACACATGGACTAAGAATTAAAGATGTTCAAACAACTCACTTGACAGAGAGCACAAACAACACAAATTGATCACAATAGGTAATAGGAATATCATGGGAAACTGACTGACAAAAAATTCACATATATTGAAATAGTAAAACAGATTACCAATTATCAAATCTTCATTCTAAATGTTCACAGAAATTACACACACACACATGTACACGCACAAAAATTGTTCTAGTTCTTGCAAATCAACAGAATACATCCAGACAAGGACAAGTCCGAATTTCACAGGAACCCACTCGCATCTAATACATAGAAATTTCAGAGAGGGAGAGAGAACAGTAGAAAGTGTTGGAGAAGGAGAAAGTGATTCAGAAGAAGCAGGGAAGCAGCGAGGTAGGCAAAGAAGAAGCAGCAGCACAGGTACAAAGAGAAGGAGCAGCAAGAGAAGTTGGGGAGCGGCAACAGGAAGTGAAGGGGAAGGAGCAGCAGGGGGACGTTGGGAGGAGGAGAGGTTCAGAGAAGAGCTTCGGCAAGGAAGAGCAGCAGGGGGCGCAGGAGATGAAGAGCAGCAACAACTTTAGGGGAAGCAGAGTAGGAGAAGCAGAGAGAGGAGCAGCAGCAGGGGCGTGGGAGAAAGCAGTAGCAGTTGGTAGCGCGTGGGGGATCAGACGCCGGCGACCCCAATGGCTGTTCTAGGGTGTGAGTGGCAAGGGGAAGCAGCAGGGAGAGGTGGATGGGTGGTGTGGCGCTGGTGGATGGAGGTGATGGTGGTACTGGGTGCTGTTGGTGTAGTAGATGGAGGCTGCTGGCGCACCACCACGCCGGCCTGGCCATGGCGGCGGCCGGAGGTGGAGAAGGAAGGATGAGGGAGAGAGATGTTTGCCAGGCCCGATGGGGAATGGAGCCGATCTAGGGATTTTGATCCCCTCCCTGATCTGCAAACTTTACATGTTAGCCCTCCTCCTCCTCTTCTTTCTTCACAAGAAGGTCATCTCACTTCTTTAGCAAGCCCCCCTGGTTACTTCTTTTCATCTCACTCAAGTATCTTCTTCCTTCTCTTCTTTTCTTCACTCTTCTCGATAACCACCTAGATAGAATCTTGACGATTATTGGTGCCTTTGCGCACATTTCTGCAAGATAGACCAAAGACTAGTAAATGACCTTTTTATGATTATCTAGCAATATTCAATCAATCATGGCAAGAATGGACGGATATATCACGATAGATGCTACATTTGAGTACCAAAATTATATATGTGAAATATACTTATCACTTAATGCTTTTCCTGATCATCCTCTTAAGAAAAATGAAATACTTGATATCTTTTATAATGGACTAACTGATGCTTCGAAGGACTACTTGGATAGTTGTGCTGGTTGTGTTTTCAGGGAAAGAATAGTCGACCAAGCTGAATTACTATTGAATAATATGTTGACTAATGGAAATAATTGGACTCTTCCTGAGCCAATTCCTGAGGCAATTCTTGAGCCAATTGAGCCAACTCCTGAGCCTATTCCTAAACCTACTCCGAAGAAGAGGGGAGTTCTATTTCTAAGTCCTGAAGATATGCAAGAGGCAAAGAAATCAATGAAATAAAAAGGTATTAAAGCTGGAGATGTTAAGAATTTACCTCCTATTGAAGAAATACATGGTCTTAATTTACCGCCTGTTGAAGAAACACATTGTCTTGATAACCCGACACAGGTAGTAAAGGTAAATTCTCTCTATAGATATGATAAAGTTGAAATCCCGTCTACTAAATTTCATAGCCCATGCTTTGATGAATTTCATGACTTTATGGCTAGACAAGAAAGTTTTAATGCTTATGTTGGTAGAGAATTAAAGAATAATGCTTTCGAGATAGGACGCTTGAGTGATGATTGTATGGCTAGAGTTAAAGGTGAACTTAAACTCATTAGCAAATATGCTTCTACGGTTACCACTCAGGCTGAGCAAGTACTTAAACTCAAAGTGATTTTCTTGATGATTTAAATAATAAGCATGACTTTGCTGTTAGAGTGGCTACTAGAACTAGTAGAATGACTCAGGAACCTTTGTATCCTCAAGGCCACCCTAAGAGAATCGAGCAAGATTCTCAAAGAAGTAATTTAGAGGCACCTAGTTCTTCTAAAAAGAAGAAAAATAAAAGTGATAGGACTTTGCATGCTTCTAGTGAACCTGTTATAGACACACCTGAGAATCCCAATGATATTTCTATTTCTATTGCTGAAACACAATCAGGTGATGAACATGAACCTAGTGATAATGTTAATAATAATGTTCATATTGATGCTCAACCTAGCAATAATAATGATGTAGAGATTGAACCTGCTGTTGATCTTGATAACCCACAATCAAAGAATCAACGTTATGATAAGAGAGATTTTGTTGCTAGGAAGCACGGTAAAGAAAGAGAACCTTGGGTTCAGAAACCCAGGCCTTTTCCTCCTAAACCATCCAAGACAAAGGATGATGAGGATTGTGAGCGCTTTGCTGAAATGATTAGACATATCTTCTTAGGTATGCGCTTAACTGATATGCTTAAATTAAATCCTTATGCTAAATACATGAAGGATATCATTACAAATAAAAGAAAGATACCGGAAGCTGAAATTTCCACCATGCTTGCTAATTATACTTTTAAGGGTGGAATACCTAAGAAACTGGGAGATCCAGGGGTACCAACTATACCATGCTCCATTAAAAGAAACTATGTTAAAACTGCTTTATGTGATCTTGGAGCCGGTGTTAGTGTTATGCCTCTCTCTTTATATCATAGACTTGAATTGAATAAGTTGACACCTACTGAAATATCTTTGCAAATGGCTGATAAATCAACTGCTATACCTGTCGGCATTTGTGAGGATGTGCCTGTTCTGGTTGCAAATCTCACTATTTTAACAGACTTTGTTATTCTTGATATTCCCGAGGATGATAGTATGTCGATTATCCTTTGTAGACCCTTTTTGAATACTGTAGGGGTTGTTATTGATTGCAACAAAGGCAATGTCACTCTTCATGTTAATGGTAATGAGCATACGGTACACTTTCCGAGGAACCAACCTCAAGTTCATAGCATCAATTCTATTGGAAAAATTCCAACTATCATTATTGGAGGTTTTGAATTTCCTCTTCCTACTGTCAAGAAAAAGTATGATATTCTTATTGTTGGGGATGTTCATATCCCCGTTGAGGTAACTTAGTGTTATTCGAAATTTCTCCGGTTCTGTGTTATTTGGAATGAGTTTGTTAACAAGACTAGATCAACCTTGTTAGTGGATTCATTTTGATGATCATGAGATGGATGAAACTAGAAGGCCAAACCTTATGTACCCTCTTTTTACTTTCTGTTATTTAGAATAAATAAGGCACAACCTTCTGTACCCTGTTCTTACCCATTCACTATCAGCAACGGGATAAATTATACCTGCCTCAACACTACAAGAAAAAAGACACATCCGTGACATTTTGGGCCGAACAAATTTTTTTTGTCATACATATGACACTTCTATGACGATAACTGTGACAAAACCCGATATCATCATAGATGTGGTGGCCTCCTACTTCTATGACAAAAAATCATGACAGAAAATGGGCTTTTCGTCCCGGGCGGGCCGGAGACCCAGCTGCATGACATTCTTTGGGCCGTCCATGATGGAAAAAGCCGTGGTAGAAGCGAGGGGGAGGAAAATTTCGGGGAGTTGCCAGTTACGGTGGGAGGTCGGGGCCGAGCGATGCGCGTTTCTCTCGTACACGTATGCGCGTGTGTGCGAGGCGTTGGCTCTAACTGAACCCGAGCAAGGCGTTGGGCTCTAACTGAACCCGAGTGATTGCATTGCAGGCTACGCGTTACTGAACCCGAGCGATCGATCGATGGCTGTTAACTGAACCCGGTGGAGCGATTCCTTTGCTACTGCTGCTAACTAAAGCCGATCAATTGGATGAACAGTGAGCGTTGTGGGGGGGTGGATGAACAGTGAGCGGTGGCGTTGCCTCTGGATGAACAGGACCCTGTGGTGTGGAGGGCTGGATGAACAGTTGACGGTAGAGGGGTGGACGTGGAGGGGTGGTTGAATAGGACCCCATGGTGTGGAGGGCTGGATGAACAGTAGACGGTGGCTGGATGAACAGTAGACGGTGGAGGGGTGGTTCAACAGTAGCTAGTGGAGTAGCGCGCGGTGGAGGCTGGATGAACAGGAGCCCGTGGAGGCTGGAGGAGTCGAAGGTAGCCCGTGGAGGCTGGAGGAGGTCGACGGTGGAGATGAACAGTATCTCGTGGAGTCCCGTTTTGCGGTACGCCACATCCCTCCTGATAACAGGGCCCCCGTTTCGACCATAGGAGGTCCGTTTCCTCCGTTTTGCGGTACGCCACACCCCTCCCGATCAACAGGACCCCCATTTCAATCGTAGGAGGTCCGTTTCCTCTGTTTTGCGGTACGCCACACCCGTCCCGATCAACAGGACCCCCGTTTCGACCGTAGGAGGTCCGTTTCCTCTGTTTTGCGGTACGCCACACACCTCCCGATCAACAGGACCCCGTTCCGAACGTGGTCGGTCGAACACAAGGTCGTATCCTTTGTTCTGCGGTATGCCAGGCCTCGTTTCCATTGCCTGTTCCATCCAAGCCGGTTGGCTCCCACGCGTTCCGTTGCCTCCCGATGAACACGACGCATTCCATTGCCTCCCCATGAACACGACGCATTCCGTTGCCTCCCCATAAACACGACGACGACTCTGTTTCTCCGTTCTGACCCAGCCATGTACGTATGCACGAGTAGGCGTTCGAGACCCTGCCCATATGTACGTACATGGCCGTATTTTCTTTCTTGCACCCTCGCTGTTGTACGTACGTGTACATGCTACGTGCGCGCCTCTACTACGACACGTGCGCGCCTCTACTACGACACGTGCGCGCCTCTACATCGACCAGTATGTACGTACACATTCGCGACCAGAATGACAACGCTACGTACACTTCGACCAGGTGGGTCCCGACTGTGAGGCACTTCCTTGCCTACGAAGATGTAGCTGGTGGGTCCAAGCAGTCAGGGGGGAGAATCGTTTTGTTTTATATATATATTTCCCGGACGCACTTCCTTGCGTGCGAAGATGTAGCTGGTGGGTCCCAGCAGTCAGGGGGGCGAATCGTTTTCTTTGCTCGGGCGCACTTCCTTGCATGCGAAGATGTAGCTGGTGGGTCCCAGCAGTCAGGGGGAATCACTTTTTTCGCGAAATACGGTGGCCCGTCCGGTGGGTCCCCGCTGTCAGGTGGAGGAATAATTATTTTGCGCGTAATAAGGAGGCACTTCCTTGCGGCCGCCGTGGACCCAGCTGTCAGCCTCTCCATGCATAGTACTCTTTCGATGGAAGTCGGTCGTTGACCACATTGACCATGCCGCGCCGAGAGCACCACGGCGGTGGACGACGACGAGGCCTAGGAAGGGGACGACGCGGAGCCGGGGAAGACGCAGCAGTGGATGCCCACGCGAAGAGTAGTACGAGGGTGAGGTTGCCGTCGCTGTAGAATAACAGGGGGTGTGGGTGAGTAGAGGGATGGCCTGGCTAGCGGTGGGAGTAGTAGGGGGCGGTGAGGCCTCCTCGGCATCACAGCCGGCCACGGGAGGTAGGAGCACGCGGAACGACCGGCGCTTCTTTGGGCGGCTGGTGCACGAAGACAAGAGGTTGAAGAAGCACTACGGCCGTTGGATGGACATCGTACGGTCACTGGAGCTAGAGTCGTTCATATTGACTAAGTTGACAAAGCCCTCCGTCCCCGTAAACTTAGTAGGCCCACAAGTCAGCCTCCCACCAAGGTGAGTCCCAACTAGCAGGGGGGTATTCATTTTTTTTGTGCGTAATAAGGAGGCATTTCAGGTAGGTCCGAGCTGACAGCGGGGGGGGGCGTTTTTTCACGAAATACAGAGACCCTTCCGGTGGGTCCCAGCTATCAGGTGGAGGAATCATTATTTTGCGCGTAATAAGGAGGCATTCTCCTGTGTGGGCCCCTACTGTCAGCCTCTTCCGATGGATGTTGTTTGTTGACCATGTTGACCTCACCGCGCCGAGAGCACAAACGCGATGGATGATGGCGGGGCCCAGGAAGAGAACCACCCAGAGCAGGCGAAGCCACCACAGCGGATGCCCATGCTGAGGGGAGAACAAGCACTGACTGGTCGGCTGTCGGGTGAGGCTGACATCGCCGGAAAATAACAGGATGTGTGGGTGGTTAGAGGGATGGCCTGGCGGCAGCACAGCCAGCCACGGGAGGAGGGAGCAGGCAATCCCGCCAGCGCTGGTTTGGGCGGCTGGAGTAGGAAGATCAGAGATTGAAGAAGCACGGAGGCCGTTGGATGGACATCCAACAGTCACTGCTATGTGTTCACTAAGTTGACAAAGCCTTGCGTACGCGTCAAAAAAAATTTAGGACAGCGGCATCGACAACCTAGTAGGCCCAGAAGTCAACCTCCAAATCTGTGGAAAACAGCATACAGCCCATTAGCCATTATTTTCAATAATTTACAGCCCATTTGCTAATTCTTAAGGATATTTGAAGCCCATATTATTTTTATTAGCATTACAGACCATATGTTCTGGGCACTGCTAAAAATTCAACGAAATTTTGCATATTTCGGTGGGGTCCGAACTCTTTTAATCACAAAATTTCGAGTCACGTTAAAAATAGTTTTCAAAAAATTATATCAAAATAAAATTCAAAAAAAAATTCTCCACAAAAAAATGAATGAAATTTAGAATCTTAACTAGCAAGATGCCCGTTCGTTGCATGGAACATGAAGATGCATTTGTATGAGTAGTTTATCTTGTGGGTGAAAAGATGATATTTTAATGTAATTGGCAGTTGGCTTTAGTTTTTATAAGAGTAGAGAGTAGAGGAATCCTGAAAACATGATATTTTAAAGCAACTGCCGGTCGGCTTTGGTTTTAAAATTTACAACACATTTCTTACAACTTATATCCCGTTTTCTGGGGAAGCCCATTTCTTATCCCTCCTCGTCTTGAAAGATTTGCAGCCCAGCAGGGCTGAGAAAATCAAGTAGGCCTCGGTTTTGGTATTCTCCAAAAAAAAGAACTGGACTAGCCAATTTCAGAAACAAAAAAATATCAACTGGGCTCGTCATGTTCTTAATAAAAGCGTAATCGTGGGCTAGACGGGCCACAGCCCCCGCACAGCACGCAGTTGAGCTCCATCTCTGAAACTGAAAAACAACTGGGCGAGCTGCTGGGTCCCTGGTGTTATCCGCTCGTTGTGTAATTTTCTCGTTTATTGACTACATTGACAATGGCGTGGAACCTAGTTGTCAAACAATTAGGAGGAAGTATTGTTTTGGCTTGTAATAACGAGGCACCTGCTTGCGAAATGCAATGACCCTGGTGGGTCCCTACTGTCAGCCTCTCCACGTACAGTCATCTCCTGATTCCTCTTGGTTGTTGACCATGTTGACAACACCAGACGGCGGCGAGCACAACGAGCTAACCAAGGCGGAGAACGACGGCAAAGCCTCGGACGGGAACGAACAACATCCATGGAAGATGCGGCAGTGTAGTGGCAGGTGGAGGGAAGTACGAGGGCAACAACATGCAAGTCAAGCATACAAATGGTACAAAAATCCCAAGGATTAATTGTTCATCAAATTTTTAGACAAAACCCAGATAGAACATGAAAGTAACATCTAACCCAACCACTCTTTTTTGCAGTCACAAACAAATGGATCGGTCTGATCCATAAAATCAACATCCTGTGCAAAAAAAATTATTTTAGGATGTCTACAACTTGTTGTAAATAGAAGTCGAGCACGTTTAGAAGCCAATTTGTCCACCTGAAACTTCTTTTTTTGATGTTCAACATGTTCGTCCGTGAGAAATCTCTTGCTGTAAAAATTAAGCCTCATGGATAATAGTAACCTCACATTCAATAGGAAGAATGTGACAAAGCTTCTGTTTGCCTGGTTGGATGCATATCCTCCCATCGTTATTGTCCACAGACGAATGTCATGAGAATTGAGAAAATCCTTGTGCTTATTACGCTAACGATTGGTTATATGTTTTTCTCCATGTGGTTCTGCCTAAGTAGACATGAAGATTGAAAACAGTTAAGGTCTGAAAAAAGAGTATGTCGAAAGAATGACAGCTCAACAGTTAATTCTAGTACAATATATACGGGCTTTCAATGTGCATGAAATCATCACCTCTATGTATAAATTCTCCAGAGATCGAAAGCATCGCAGCAAGCCAATAATTATGTCCAGATCAAAACTATACATTCTGATATATATGATCTTGACAGAATCTGGCAGCATTGATAGGCTATCAATGGACGAACTCTTCATTGAGCATATAACATAATATTAGTACCCAAAGTGTACTCCAAGATGATATAAAACTTATGCGCACAAATGAAAAATGCAGCATATGATTACAAATGTGTAGATGATAATATATGGTACCTGAAAAGGTGAGGAGCCAAACACCAACTCCTTGTGATTATTAAACAGGTCACGAATTACACCCAAGGTATCCAGTTTGGGCGCAGAGACGACAGTTATTTCTGAAGGTGTATAAAAATTATCAAGGAGCAACCTTTCAAGTGAAGGGGCATCTTCGATGATGAGCTACTGTCCTTCAAAACAAATTCCAATGCTTTTAAGGCGAGCCGACTTTATTTGGAGACAACTGATACCGATTTCTATTCCCAAAACAATCAGCAAGTGCTCCAGGGCAGGGCAACTGGAGTGGATGATACTGTGCAGTGAGGCCTCCGACAGATAAACCACCACAAGCGAAAGTTTTTTTTAGCAGTTGGAGTCGAAGCATTTGTACCAGATCGTCTGGTAGATGGCATTGGGCGAAGGTGGTGGTGTGGAGAGAGGAGGAAAACCGCGAGATGGACAACGGTGGTGTGGGCACGAATTCTTGGTATGTTCATGGTATGAAACTTTCGTGGTAATGGTAGAACTCAAACTGCTGGAGTTTTCCGAATTCAGGGGATGTCAGCCAAGCGTACACCTTGCCGGGTATGGACAGCAGGTAGCTTGTCGGGATGCAGAGGCATTGAACGGGGCCCTGCTGGTGAGAAGAGGCGATGGCTCTGATGAGATCAAATTTAGGAAGGACAGATATCTACGACAGTTGAGATTTAGGGGCGCGGTGCGCCATAGAGGGTGCCACCGAGTTGAGAGGACTTGTGTGCGGCAGCAATCCTTGGTGGGGAGAAGCGAGATGATCTCCTCAAGGATGACGTCCGGGAGATCACTGATGCGGTCCACCAGAGATTCTACCGGTTCCTCAGATCCGGGTGGGGGGGGGGAGGGCTCGCCGCTTCTCCCCGCGCTACCGGGTGCGGGATCTACAATTGGCGTCGCCGCTGGCGGGAGCCTCATCTTCTTGGCGCTGGGGCCAGCCGACTCCATTTTCCTTGTGGGCGCCGCGCCGAGCTCACGGGTTTGAGCAGAGTAGCCAGAGACGAGCCTAGTGGCAGTGCGAGTGGGGAAGAAGGAGGGCTGGGGATTTCTGTAGGAGTGGAATAAGAGGAGCAGGTGGTTTCTGCACGAGTGAGGAAGAAGGTGAGCGGGGTTTTCTGGACGAGTGAGGAAGATTGGGGAGCGGTGGGAATTGGGTGGGGAGACGGAAGCGGGAGAGCGAGTTGTTCGTGTTTCTAAGGCCCGCTGCACTAACTACTTGCTTTTTCCCAAGAACCGCTCTCTTCTTTTGCGTTGCTGCATGACTGGCCATGCATGCAGGATGCATGTGCCCGCCGGCCACTGCATGCGCCTGGTTTGTTACTAGGCCTATTTAATAGGGTGGTTATGGAGTAAATTAAGTTTCTATGTGTGCATCCACCAAATTAGAGGATGCGGTACTGGATGCAGACACTCACATTAAACTAACATTCAGAAGAACAAAAGTTCAGCATGTCTATGCATCTCAATGATTCACCATACTATAACCAATATACAAAACTGTGAGAAGGTGTGGAAATAAAGAAAATCAGTCGATGCTTCTCTCAGCAAAGGGCCTCCCTGCGCACGCATTAATTTCCTGGGCATGCTTGTTTCTTCTCAATGTTGCGAGCACTTTGAGCATGTTGGCAACTCCACAGCTAGCTAGCTGCCTCATCTTGCAATTGATGCTGACACATTAGCAGCAAACACATGAGGCAATAGAGATGACTCAACATGGGTCCATATTGTGCAGTTCCCTTGATATCATATTCATTGTCCTGAATATGAAAAGATAGGAAAACAATAGCTATACTTAAACAGTGTTGCAAAACAGTAGCACATATCAATAGCTCGGCATGACAAAACACGATCATCTGGACGAAGGGGATACTGACCTGCCTGAGGAAGATTACATATAATTTCATAAGTCCTTGGTTGATTTCCACCTTCGGCTGCACTGCTTGTTTGCTCCTCCACACATGACAGGATCGTTCTGCACTGCATTCAGCAAGTCAACGTACGAATAAGCTAATTTCATCTTGCGGTGGTCATTGTACCTAGTTACAAATGTAGGAATACCTGGAGCACCATGAGGTTAGCTGACAGTAGGTAGATGCAGCCATATAAATTTTGTGCGGTGCTACCAAAATTGAGGTTTGTATCCCTTCCCGTTATGAGAATTCTTCTTGAAGTTGGTAGAATGTGACGGCTTGTTCTTTGCATCAAACTTGCCTTTCCCCTGAGATTTGTTCTTGTTGTTTTGGGGCTGGTTGGGATGGAAGTTCTTCTCGTGTTCCATGTGGGCACTGGAAGCTCCCTCGGCGACCCGAGCACGTGTGTCTTTTGCTCTCGCCTTCTCCTCAAAATCAAGAGTGCTAATGAGATCCAAAACAGAAAACTCATGTCTCTTGTTTTTCAGAGAAGTAGCAAAATCGTTCCACGAAGGTGGAAGCTTGGCAATGATGGTCCCACAACAAATTTGTCCGGCAACACACACTTAAAGTACTCAAGTTCCTTAGAGAGTGACTGTATCTCATGAGTCTGTTGAACAACAGAGCGATCATCAGTCATCTTGTAGTCACGGAATTGCTCCATGACGTACAACTCGTTGCCAGCGCCCGAGGGCCCAAACGTGGCTTCGAGCGCAGCCCACATGTCTTTGCCACTGTCAAACAACATATACGAATCCACAATGGAATCGTCAAGAACACTCAGTAGGGCGGCTTTGAAGAGGGTATCCATGTTCTGAAAAGCTTCCTGCTGTGTAGGATTAAGATCGCCCTCAGGCTTACCCTTAGTGGCATCATAGCAGTACATGATCTGAAACCAATATATTGCTCTTGTGCGCCACCTTTTATATTGCACCCCCTTAAAATTAGGCGGCTTCAAAAGCGCAGCAAAACCACTCGGAGTAAATTGCCTGTGATCAGGTTTTTGGATTGGATTGTTGAATATATGAGCAATTTAGTATGAGATTTGATCCGAATCAGCAGTAAATAGATCATGACGACAATTGCAAACATCAAAGTAATGATGCGGACTAAACCAGGAGGACAGAATCACATACTGTACAGCGGGAGCAGAACCGATGTTGTTGATGTTGTCACTCATGTCGTTGATGAAGAGGTTCCCGAGGCCGGGGAAGAAGGCTGTCGTTGAGGAAGTCGTCGCTGGCAGCAGTCACGGGAGTGTGCTCCCCAAAAACCTGATCACACCTCTCTCGTACAGGATCATGAAAGGCGGGGTTCGGAGGACTGCTGTCCCTTCTCGCGGTGCATCCAGGAAGGAGGGCTAGAGAAGAATTGTGTTGCGGCGCTAAGATCTGGAACGGTGCGAAACCATATGATACAGCGGCGGCTAGGGTAGAGCATGTCAGGTCGGAGTATAATAGTAGGCCTTTGGCCCCCAAACGCCACGTCCAAGTCAATAATAGCTCAAAAAAAAGTCGATAATAGCCCCACCAAGGTTTGTCTAAAAAAACGGAGTAATTAAGGCGTCCGTTAGTCCTTTAGTATAAATACAATATCATTAATAATGGCCCCACCTTTTGTCTCACAAAGTAGAGTATGTTGGAGTACAATCGGCTACACATTTACAATCCGCTTCTATTCTCTCTCCTCTTCTCTCTCCTTCAACTAATCAAAAATACTATATTTAAATCCTTATAGCCTGCTTATGTCATCTAATTATAGTACTTGCTCTAAAAGTTACTATCCACTATGTAGTTTGAAATGTCGGGCGTGCAGCGGGTGGTGCCCTCGGTCGGCCTGCCGCTTCAATGGCGGAAGCCGTGAGAGGTCACGTCGCCCTGACTTGCCATCAATGTGGAGCGGCGGGCTCAGCTGGCGCTGGGCGGGAAGCACGCGCGGGAGGGGGGAGGGTTTTTTGTTGGGCCAAGAAGGTGAGAAGCCAACTTGGGATCGGTCCGAATGGGGAAATATCATGTGCTCCCATACTCTACATATGACACTAGTCTATGTTACTACTCCCTCCTTTCCGGTTTATAGAGATGTTTAGAGTAACATAGTAATATGTTACAATACAAGTTAGTCCCCACTATGACCAGCCTTGGCCTCTCCCAGTGCTCCACCATGTATAGCTGCTAAGCCTGCCACGTAGGCATAAAATATGATGTGGCACCAATAAACTAAGCACCTATGCATTGAACACTTGAGTTACTAAGCCATTTAATGCACTTAGCACCTCATCTAAAGAGCATTAATAGTATAGCCAGTTGCTGGCTATAAGCCTACATCCCATCTTAGCACCTCATCTAAAGAGAATTAATAGTATAGTCAACATGTACAAAGTGCCTAGGAGAACATGCTAGAGCTGGCTCTTCACGAAGAGCCCGCTTACCCTCTCTCTCCTCTTCTCTTTCCTCCAACTAAGCAGAAATATACTAGTTTATTCCTTATAGTCTGCTGACTCAGCTCTATTGTACTTGCTCTAAGCACATCTAAGCACTTACTAGCACCCCCTTGACCATGGACCTTGACGGTGTACGTCACCTTGTGTCTCATAATTTTCCTCGTCGTCATCTGAGTCCTAGAAGATCTCACCCACATCATCATTAGCATGCAGCCGCCTTGATAGACAACGTGCGCAGAAGGAGTAGAGGTGACTAGGGACGCACCACCACCATGTCGTGGGCACTCCGTATGTGCTCGTGTGCGTGCAGCGTGCGTGTTTTTTCATTGGTGCTAGCTCTAAGGCTGAGGTTGCGGTCATCTTCGTCTCTGACTAGTAGTTGAGCAACGACGGCAAAGAGGTGATGCAAGAGATGCGTATGCGCCGTTGCGTGCGAGCTTTGCCGTAGTACGACGAACCGGACGTCGTCGCGGATGATGCACGCCTCCATGCAGCCGAGTGTGTGCGCATGCATGTGTTATTCACGTGCATTATGCGGTCGAGCGTGTGTGCATGCACGTCTTGTGTACGTGCGTTGTGTGCTCCATGTTGTGCGCGTATGTGCATGAGTTGGATCGGATGGAGTTAGTGCGTTGGCTTGTGTACATATTTTAGAGTGTAGATTCACTCATTTTGTTTCGTATGTAGTCCCTTATTGAAATATCTAAAAAGACTTATATTTGGGAACAAAGGGAGTATAAAACATCTTCAACTTAGCATCGTGATGTACCGTTTCTAGTGGTTAGCGAAAAGTTCATGTTCTTTTAGTTGTTTATAGGTGGGCAGGCGGCAAAAAACAAGGGAAAATACGCAAGGTTCCTTGCAGACGTTCCACCGCGAGGTTCCTTGCTCCTCCGCGGTCGTCGGGAATTTATGCTCTTCAACTCTTTTCTTTTACATGAGCTTTGTTCATCCTTTTCCCAACACACGAGACATCTAGCATCAAGGTGCACGTGTCATGCAAGAAAATGGAGATAATTAGATAAGACTAGCCATAATGGAGAGTAACATACACTAGTAACATACACATATCCCTAGACTATGTTACTACCTCAATAGTGGGTAGTAACATAAGTGTGGTAACATGCAAAACTTCATTTATTAGATTATAGACTCACATTGCATTGGGACATGTGATGTTACAGTAACTAGCTAAGTTACTAGTACTACATCTCTCCTCATTAACTCATTGCCACGTAAGCAAATTTGTTGAGTTGGACTCGATGTTACTACCGAAGTTACTCTCACTGTGGCTAGTCTAAGCAGTGCGTAAGTGAGTCATGCGGGGGGGAGCGGGGGGAAACCCTTTTCAAGTCGTGCACTTCTATGGCACCTACGCAATATTTTTCTCCTCGATGGCACGTGAATGGCACGTGAATAGTGCACATACTCAATGACAGAGCACGTGATGGTAGCAATGACATGGTCAACCCTTTTTTGGAAAGAGTACGTACTACTAGTAAATAAATTTGATGTGTCCCGTCAACTCGCAGAACGACGAAAAGCTTGATTACGCCTTCTCCCTCGCCAACGCGTGCGTGGTGGCTCGCAGCACGAGGATAAACTTTTGCTTACAAGCGGTGGACGTGCAGCAGTTCATTTGGTGTCAGATTGCCAGAAGCACTATTGTCGAACCATCGACTTCCGGAAGAGGCGAAGAGCCAAGCGCAAGGTCACATACTAACCTTAGGCTAGGCGTAGTGGGAGTAACACAAGTAGAGGTACCTCCTTTTTTTATTCTAGAAACAACCACACGCGAATATCAAGGTGCTGGTTATGTAGAACAAATTTCCTGCAGTCCGTGCTCAGCCCTCCTCTATCTCTCTTCTCAGCCAGCCAGCGGACGCGCGGAGCCCATCGTCTGTTTGCTCACATGTCAGTGAAAACGTAAGAGGACCCACTAAACCTGCACATCTTTCACCTCGACGTGCTGATGATGAAAAAAAATCCAAGAAAGATCTTCGGTGGCCGCTTTTCGAGTTACTCAAGAGTAGTAAGATTCTATTTATATTTTAACCCAAGATGCACATCTCGTGGCTTCAACTACCACTCTATTTTCTTTCATGACACGACATGGATGCTGGATGTCCCACGTGTTGGCAAAAGGAGGAAGAACCCGACCAAATCTTTGGTTGTGCTCTCGGATTAGACTAGTTGTGCTAACTTAAAAATTTTACTGTGTACTTCCTCCGTTCCAAAATACTTGACTTCCATTTTTCCAAAAATGGATGTACCTATATACTAAAACATGTCTAGATACATATATATTTTGACAAATAGAAGGCATGTATTGTGCAACGGAGGGAGTAGAATGGATGCAAGTTTTTGCATTGGGAAGAAGAGTACATCCATATATTGATAGAGCGCAATTTAGTAGATGTTCTATCACTTTTAGCTAGCACAGAGGCTATAGATGATATTAGTGCACTTGTTGATACTCCTACTTGGTATGCGTGTTGCTGCTTAGACGCAGAGAAAAACGGACCGGAGGGAGTACTAGAATAGAGGCTAGACATGAGACTAGATGCGAGGAAGCAACGTCTACTTCTTTACACTCGAAGAAGAAAGAAGCACGCAAGATCGAGCCTCCGCAGATCAATAATGAATGCATTGAGAAGGCACTAATCCAACTTACAGGAGTAGTAAAATGTATTCTTGTGGTTCTTGTTTTCTTTGGTCTTGCTTTTCTAGTCAAAATTATCATTGGAGTTCATGCAAAACAGAGGTCCGTTTGGGGTCGTGTGTTGCAGTTGGCCTTACAAGGGGGACCGCGGTTAAGGAAACCGACTATCGGCAAACCCCCACCTCGCCCGCCGCGCAATGTCTGAGTTAGAGAAACGATGAGGTTGAAGAGATTGCTCTAGCATGGACTTCAAGAAATATGGTGGAAGATGGAAGTCGTGCTAGTGGCATGTGCCGTACTCCTGGACGTGAATGCTTGTTCTGGCCCATGCCACCCTACTACTCCTACTACTTACTATATAGTAGTAGTACTACTAGTATCGAGGATTCGAGGTGCTGGTTACGTAGTAGAGTACAATATGGCTACAGTAAAAACACCCGCACAACGCGCGAAGCATGTGAAGCTAGTACTCCCTCCGCTCCTTTTTGGTTTGCACCTAAGAAAATTCAGTTTTTCCCTCAAAGCTCTGCGCCTTAGCTTCTTTACCCCGCTCTTTCCATTGGTACCCCTCCCATCTGTTCCACTTTGACTGCATGTGCAGCCGCAGTAACTCGCAACTCTCTCTCCCATACCAATCGCCCCTTCCCAAGGCGTACGCATGCAGATAAAGTGACACACATGCAGGCATGGAAGAGTGAGACGCATGCAAACTTGAAAGAGAGAGAGATGCATGCAGCGCGAGAATTCCGGTGTGGGGCAGGCTCAACCAATGATATGCATGCCTAGAAAAACTAACCCCAGCCCCTCTCGGTAGCACATCAGGGATAGAACTGTCCAATTTCAAACGAAACAATCGCTCCTTGGTATCCTGGCTTCACCTTAGACGCAAACAAAAGAGGACCGAAGGGAGTACAAATAGTGTACTACTATTGTTGATTGGCCTCATCCGATAACCTGTTGCAATGCACGTACAATTATGTATTTGGAAAATATTTTTTTGCCTCGTCGCACCACTCACTCACAGAAGCGACTCGAAAGCCATTCATAAATTTAGTAAGTTTATCACAGGCATATCATTTTATTACATACAACAGGTCATCAACCCACATCGACAACAAGGACACATTATAAATACTAAAGTTTTCACCACACAAAAAATAACAAGCAATGAAATGAACTTCAACTCAACCATTCCTCGGTGTTGGAAACGCTTGCTTTCAACCACAAGTGATTCTCTGGGACGGGCCATCCATTGTCGATCTGGAGACCAATGCAGGACTGATCATCTAGGCTGAAGCGGCCTACTATATCAGTACCAGGGTAGGGAACCACCCAAATGTCCAAGGTATAGACATAGTTACTTCTCATAAATGGTAGTAACGTTGTGTCAACAGCAGTTGGATCACCTTTCACCATCATTGGATAGTTTTGTCCAAGGAAGAGCGAGTTTTCTCCAAGACTATCAATTCTATACCAGGGAGAAGGAGTTAGCGCTAGCACACTAGTATCCATCCCGAATACCATGCAACGGGTGTTGGAATAGGTCCGGAGAGTGCGACCATGGGAGACTACACCTGCTTCCTTAGCACTAACATCATCAGTGGGCTGTATACACACAAGAAGAGGTGATCCATCGGAATTACTTGCCAGGCGCCAAATAGTATATGGGCGCTGCTCGTCCTCATGCTCGTGATCATCACCATCGTCATCTCCCCCTTGGTTATAAAAATCTTCAAGTATAGGTGGTGGAATGTTCGCAGGACCTTGGAAACACAAGAAGAAGGTTAATTAGTAAAGGGAAACTTGCTAACCCGCATGCATGTGGATGAAACAATTATAATTAGGGTGGAAGACAAACGTACTGAAACAATGACTCCATGCAAAAAAAGTGCCACGAGTGGTGGCAGCAAACACAAGGCCATCGTATTCAATTGCATCACAGTACTCATCCGTGTACAGAAGTTGATTTTTGAGCAATATCCATCGAGTCAAACCAGCAAGGACGGCAACAAGCTTGTCGAAGATGGCAACAACTTCATAGTTGTTGTAATTCCAAGAGCGGTTGGGAATTCGAGAAATTGCTATCTTCCGTAGAATACAGTCACCATGATTGTATTTGAACATGCGTACAATACTGGTGTGCTTAACCTCTGGGCAGTCTGCTGAGATTTTTGGAAGTGGAACCCGGTCACGAGTGTACACATTCACAAGTTCCCACTCGTAGTTGGACCCAATATAAACAACCCAATCTCCATTTGTGTCTGCCCAAGCCTTGCCCTCAAGCGATGGCATCTTAACATCATACGTATCATTATCAAGCGGCATGAACTTGCACGGGGAGAGGCCTCCGTCGTAACGGCGCCAGTCACCAGGGTCACGGCAAAGAAGATAGGGGAGATCAAACCACTCCATGACTCTTGGGTTCCTTGTAATGATGTTATTAGTTGAGTCAAGAATGGGCTTGAACGAACCTGCCATGCTAGCTGAGGTGATGAAGTCGCACCGATCAATGAGTTCCTCCACCACGTCATCTTTCAGATTGGGGCAAGAATAACGGGGTCGTTTCCGTCCTGTTCCCTCCATGGAGAAGATGATCGAGCAATGGCAGAAGAAAGGGTGAAGGGCTGAAGGAAAATGGAGGAGGGAGAGGAAGAGTGTGCGACAGCAGTTCCAAATCGAGAGGGAACGGCGAAGAGTCGGTGGGCGGTTGCCAGTTTGCCACGGTTAATGAAGGGGCTCCACGGCCTACACGTCGGTTCGAAAATACTCCTACTACTCGCCATCGTCTCACTGATATGTTGGAATGGGACCACATGTCAACGAAACATGGTGTGTAATTTCTCATGCAAAATGCGATCTGGCCGCGTTGGCCCGAGGTGTCGCATTAGTTTTTTTTGTTTTGAAAGTTTGCCGCATTAGTTATCGACCTTTATTTTTTTAACATGCAATCTGAATGGATAGCTCCTGTGGTCATCACACGTGAGCGGATATAGTGATGGTTGATTTGCCCGGGCAACTTATTACTATGGGAATATGGGAGTACCAGCGGATTCAAGGAACAGAGAAATGATGGTTGCTTCGTCCGAGCAACTTGTTGTGGTGAAGGTGGGGCTTTGTGATTTGACTGCTCACTAGTCATTACTACTATGGCACCACGACCGGGGTGAATCTTTCCCTGAAGTTGTGTTATGCACTCAATATTGCTGCATGGCAGGTGGAGCCGGATGAAGGATGTCCAACATGTCGGTGAAACAAAGTTGAATTGTTTCTGGCATTGCTATCAATCCTTCAGGATTTGTTTATATGTACTCATAATTTTGATGAAATTGTACTGTGATGCTATGAAGGTTTCAGCTCTGGTTCCCGCAGGAAAAAAAAGGTTTCAACTTAGGATTCATGTGTCTTGCCTCGAGATTATCTCGTTACAACATTCCATCAAATACAAATGAAACTACCATGGCTAATGCATCTCAATGGTTCACAGATCAGCGCCAATATTCACATCACAACTGAAGACAAAGTTGTGAGAAGGTGTACAAATGAAGAAAAAAATATAATTGATCGATCATGTTCGTAGGCATGGCTCCATTTCCTTGGCACAGTGTTCATTGCTTCGCAGCTAGTTTCACCCAGCTCTGTAGCCAAAAAAGAGGTGTATGAAGGACACCACAATTCGATCATTTTGTGCAGCTCCACTAAAATCGGGAGGACCATCCCTGTTTGCAAAGATATCCAGTCAGTGTGATTACAATAATAGTGGAACTAGATGATGAAACATAACACACATAAATAGAAGCCGATCACCTCTATGATCTCTCTTTAGGACTAACTTCTTGTTGGAGAAGATTAGGCACGGAGTTGGATGAGGAGGATAGCAAACCCAATCTCCCTTTCTGCAGTCCCACAGAAATGTAAAAATGTTGCCCGTGTGAAATTTTGGCGGAACTGCACAAAACACTCTTCAGAAAAGTGATTTGTGCAGTTCACCAAAAGGTCGCAATAGCAACGAGGTGAAAATGGATAGCCCTGTTTGCAAAAGGAGGTCGAAAGGAAACAATTACTACCTAATAACACGAGTTGAAGACACATGCGCCGACAAAAAAGAAGCATGTTCCATGTAAAAAGGGAAAGATAGCACATGGTGATTTATCAAAAATGGTTTGAGGACGAGATTGCAAGATGGAAAGTACGTCGGACGAGATACGATTTAAACAAACAACTAAAGAAGATCAACATGTAGCAACGTGGGAAGATGGGTAGTGGAGCAAGGCCGGAGGAAGCTGTACCTGAGGGTCGTCGGGATGTTACTAGGAGGGCGCCGATGGCCGGGATCTGCCCATACTGCGGCAGCGAGCAAGTGGCAAAGGCCCTACCGCGCCGGAGCTTGGTTAGAGAGAACGGCGGGTACCGCAGATCGGGACGAGCTGCCTCAACACCGTCGAACGGAGAGTAGATGCACATCTCCCTTTCCGCCGGCGGACGGGATGCGGCCGGATCACTAACCAACGCTGAGAGAGAGAGGCCACAGCGGCCTTGTGTGAGATTGTGTGACGAGAATCACGAGAGACAAGCCCATTTTTCCATTTTCCCCCACGGCAATCGTTTTATATTCTAGGCGTGGTACCCGACCCTCCTTCGAGTAAACAACCGCTACACGCGTCAAATTATCACGCGGGCTGCCTTTTCGTACAGAAACAAACTCCACCGTGTACCCACGCGGGTGTGGCCGGGAACGAGACGTGAGTACGTGCGTCCTGCTTGCACTTCTTCTTTAGGTGCAGGTATGCACATGGGTGGGTGTGAGAGAGATGGTTTGTGCGAAACAGAGGCAAGTGTTGATGATATCTCAACCAGAAAAATGTAACGTATGCAATGTGTGTGAAACGGAGTCATGGACGTGAGATATCGATAGAATTGAAAACAGGGATGAAGTGTGTGGCTGCACGATCGATAAAGAGTGCCATCGAATTTGTGTTTGCCCACGTCAAAGATACAGGGCGGCTGGCCTACTGGAATTTGAGAGGGCAGAGGTGCAGTTCTTCTCCGTGGCATGGATACCTACCTACAACGTTCGACTATCGGTGTGTGTGTGGGGGGGGGGGTAGAGACCGGTCGACTAGTATATGTGTGGGGAAGGAGAGAGACCTAGCTATGTATTGAGGGAGATCGATCGACATCCATGGATATGTGTAGTAGAGGAATAAGGTTGGGAAAAAGACAAAGGTATAGCGTCGGAGGGTTGGTGGTGGAGTGGCATCTCACAAATGGTGGGAGAGGCCTTCTAGACAAATGGAGGGTATGAGTGCAATATGAATAAGAGAGGGCGGGGGATGTTTGTCTGTCTATGCATGTGCGTGTGAGAGACGGGTCGGGAGGTATTCAAGGATGACGAGGGGAGAAGATATGGTTGTGGTAAGCATGCGTAACTACATAGGAAGATCAACCATCGTGTGTCCGAGAAAAGGAGAGACATAACTAGCGAGGTAAGTGTATCGGTGCTTGGTGAAAACGAATTATAGTCGACCTGGCTATATGTAGGGAGATCAGTTCATATACACGCCTGCATGTGTTAGAAGCAAATAAGGTCCGGAGAGGCAGACAGGGGGAGAGGGTGTGGCTAGGAGGTGGTGCGAGAGGCCTACCATGTCGAGGGGGAGGAGTGTGCGAGCATGTGGTTAATGCAAAGAGGGGCGGGAGTGTGCACCTACGTGGAATTGTATTGGACATATGGGGGCATGGACGGTGAGAAGAGAAGAGGGGAAGTATATATGTGTTTGTTTTAGGCACACTTGGCTAGAGAGGTATATCGACCGATGTGTGCCATAAAGAAGGAGTCGGGGGCCTACACACACCGCTAGTGGATGACCTAAAGAGAAATAATGAACGTGCGCAATGGAGGGGACGCTAAGGGTGTGTGAGGGGGCGGGCGTGTGCATGCATGATAGAAAGTTAGTGCTAGCTAGCTACAAATAGAAGAGGATCGTGAAGGTGTAAAAGACGAACAAAGATCATAATTAATTATAAAAAGGTGGATACGGATACTTGAAGAAGATATCATAATGTAGAACATTGATTATAATTGGGGCTAATGTGTGGCTTTTGCAACTCATGTCTAAATACTTGTCATAATGTAGGGGGCGGGGCACTATACTTTGTGTGATAAACACGGTGTACGTATGGAACATGGTTTAGATTATGAATATATAGTTAGTACATCAAATGTACTATTATTTGGAATCAACATCAAGTGTATTCAAAAAATAGAATTCGAGTTCATGTAGTACACATAGTTCATATCTATCTCTATAGTAATCATGTGGTGTGTTATTAAGGTAATACACGAATGGTGGTTGAAGTTGGCAACAATCATGATTGTAGATTCTTATTGAAATAGAGAAATAAATTCAAATTTAGTTCGAATTGCAGCACTAGTATAGACATTTGGAATGCACTAAAATGTTGGTATGAGTAGCTTTGAATAGCATTTGTATAGTAAAACGGGGCAAGACTCTCTCTTTGTGTGGTGTGAATAGTTTTATTTTTTTGTTTTATTTTTGGTTGAGGGAAGTGCGAATTGATTTGGTACGTACAAGTACAATATTACTACATGTTAGGCTTGTCCCTAAAATTCAACCCGCGTCTTGTTATATCCCGAAAATTCAGATATCTTGCTCCCAAAACTGGCGCCTTCACAACCCGCGCCTTGCTATCCCGAAATTACAACACGCGCGAAAACTCCCTCCAGCTGCCAAATCCCGACACGCGAAATCCCCGTTCTAATCCTGAGCCGAAAGGGCCGCTAGTTCAAATCGGTGGGGGGTACTTTTGTAACACACCCTACATTTTGGACAAGCACGTCCCTAAGCCATGCTTCACCCCCTCCCATCGCCCCCTTTTCGCCATTCGAAATCCTAGGCTGCCATAACCTCTCCACTCCAGCCACGAAACCCCACCCTCCTTCGTCCGCCATGTCACCGCTGCCCAGCCGGAGCCTCTTCCCCGACGATGTCGTCCACCGCAACAGCTCGACGTCCCTTGTCCACCTCCCTGGATGAGGATCCGTCATCCATCTCGCCGTCCAGCCGGTTCAGCCGCCCCGTCCTCCACCTCCAAGGAGCTGCTCTGACGATCGCCTCGTCTATCGCGGCTGCTCCATCCCCACAGCCCCGCCTTAACCTGCTCCACCGGAACCGCAGCATCCTCACCGACTCCTCGGACGAAGCCGAGGCCTACTCGGCACCACCAAAGAGGTTGTACATTCATCGCATCGCACCTTCTCGTTAACTCGACCTCCCGGCACCGATGGTGCTCCATCCCGCACCCCCATGGAGCGGCTACCTTGAAGCCGGCGCCGGGGGCGACATCTTCACAGTGGCTCTCCCCCAGTGCGAGGCCCCTTCGGCGGCGGCGTCCATACCAGCCGGATCTGCTGCTGCTGCTCCGGCTCTCGCTTGATCGCTCGCTCGCCCAGCTGTTGCTGCTGCTCTCCCCCTCGCTCGTGTTGCTGCTCTGCTCCGATTAAGCCACACTTCAGTTGACTGAATCGACTTTCGGGTCAGTCGATTTTCAGGGGTTGGGGAGGGGGGCTCGCCGGAGTTAAGGAAGAAAAACCCGCAGCGGGGACGGGGGCTCGCCGGAGAGGTACCCCACTATCTATCTTAGGGTTCAGGGTGGGGGCGGGGGGGCCTAGAGGGCTGGCCGGGGCGGCGGTGGCGAGTTGTTTCGGGGCGGCGAGGCGGTGCTGGGGCCGGCGGTTCGGCCGGTGGTGGCTGGCGGCTCAGGGGGGTGCAGGATGAAGATGAACTGCAGGCCCTCCCTAAACTACATGTCAAGTGCCTCTCTGCTACCATTGCGTTCAGTTCCGACAGTAGCATTCAGATTCCACAGTAAATTTCAGTTTCGACAGTTAAGTTCAGAGTCAATAGTTTTTACCTCATCTGTTGTAGTCAGGTGGTTTTTGGTGATGTTAATTTTACATCCATTTTACATCATCTATTGGAGATGCTATTAGAATCCCACTTGAGATTGACGATGTCTGTCTTGTGCTGCTTCAGCCTTGACGTCTTACGGCTCACCGGAGCTGCTCCAACGACAGAACGATCCATCACAACAGAGCAGTGCCCAGGACGCCGTCTACAGATTCCTCAGATCTTCCTCCACACCTCCGACAGCCACCTCTGCCTCAACTGCTTCTGCAACCAACCCAATGATGCTGAGGTCGACACGGCTACGGCAAAGAGGTTGTACACTTGTTGCATCACTTATTACTATACATTCACGTCGATCCATTAGGGCTATTTTGGTTCAACGGATAAACATAGCAATAGGGAATTTTCCAATGGCACTCTACTATTCAATTATTCATGCATTTTGTTGAAAGGAATGAAGCAAAACATCCACCTGGACCTACTTTTCAAAATCCTATGCATGAAAACAAGACCAAGTGCATTAGTGCCAGAATAACATTCTAACTGTACACGCTTTCATACGGTTTCTCTTTATTTTGGCCATGTTTCTTTGCATTCCTCTGCTCTTCCAATTCCTGTAAACCAAACACCCAAGTTGACAGAAATCATGTGTTTACAAATGCTCTGTTTACCATGTGCATTTTCCTATCCTATTCCGGTGTTTTTCCTATCCCTGCATTTTAAGAATCATGCAAGCCAAATGAGCCCTTACAGAATTACTTTAGTTATAGGTACGTGTCGAAGGGAACTTTGTGTGGTTTGTCCTGCTCCTGCCGCGATGTCGTCCACCTCACGTGAGTTGCTCCATCGACAGAAGCATCCACCAAACCAGACATCACGACTCCTGACCGTCTTTCGCCGCCTCAGATCTCCTTCCCTGTCGCCGGCACCCACCCCAACGGCATCACCATCATCGGCTCAGCAGATGAACCTGAGGAGTACACGGGTCCACAAGAGAGGTCGCGCTCTTTTGTTTCTGCTTATGTTATGCATTGCTTAAACTTACCTGCTACTTTATCGTCCTGTTCAGCTCTTGGACTCCCAACTCAGGTCCAAATTAATGTTCAAACTTGAGTTCTAAATTAGTTGTGGGGCACATATCGAGGCAGTAATGAATAGTATGTCTGTCTAATATCTGGTTCACCTAGGGTATGCCTATGTTGTTCATCTTGGGTGGGAAACAAATAGTAAAGCAATCATCATCTGTCTTTTTATTAATTTAAAGCAATCATCAGCCTGCTATCATTATTTTTGGATCCATCCACTGGTTGTTACCATCACTCTAAATTTCTGCATGCTCTCCTTACATAATCTCACCATATTTTTTCGTATGCATGTCAGATATTGTACACAGTCATGCTGAACATGTAGAGAAAAAGAGGAGAGTTTTGCGCGGCAATACAATGTCATGCAGACATCGCTCCATGGTGGGTTCAATGGCAAACCCTCCCCACCCCTCTCCAGATTTTAATCCAGAGGAAGATATCTGTTTTGAGGCGGATTCAGATGTCGCTGACCACTCCTATTTACCCCCCAAGGTGTTTGCTCTACCTTGGCATGATGATGTTAGTCATATCATGCATATGTTGCCTTGCAGTACCTACTTTTGACATCATATATATCATCTGCTTAGTTTAGACATGTTTTGTAATGCCACCTGTTTAGTTTCTATGTCATATATGGGAATTATGCAGTCACATGTCTTTTAGCCAGCCATAATATATGTGAAATGTGGAATGCCATCCTGTTTAACCAGGCATCATATATTTGAATGATATCTTTCCCATCCTTTTCTTCATTACATTTCCATTTGTCGACAATGTTTGTACATTAAACTACTCTTCCTATGAATCAGCCATTTGGGTGGGAGATGGAAAAATCTAGAGTGAAAACAAGGCCTTCAGAGCAGACAGTGCTACCTGTTGAAGCAGATCTCTTGTTGGGTCCCGATAGCTCCTCAGAGATGGATTCAGAGACAGATGACCAGTCCTATTCCCCTACTGAGGTGTATGCTCTAACTTGGCATGGTTATACTGCTCATATCATGCATACGGTGTCTTGCATTACATAGTTTAGACATCATATACACAATATTCAACACCATGTTCTTAGTTCAGACATCATATCGAATGCCCTCTGTTTAGCATATAAATCACATATGTGAATTAAATGATGCGATCCTGATTACTTAGATAACATGTAGGTGAATTATGTCATGCGATCCTGTTTAGTTATTCATCATATCTTTGAATTATGGTATGCTATGCTATCCAGTTTAGATAGACATCATATATGTGAAATTATGTCATGCTATCCGTTTTAGTTAAACAATATACATGTCAACTATTTCATGCCCTCTTTTTTCCACACTATCTATTGCATCTGTCTCTCATAGAATGTCTGTACATTCAACTATGTTTCCTGTTTATCAGCCATTTGAATTGGAGCGGGTGATGCCAGTATCTAGCGGAATAAAAACATGGTCTTCAAATAAAACAGTGCTACTTCTTGGTGGAGATAGCACCCCGGTTGTACATGCACAAGAACCAGCCCTACCACACATAACCCAAACTCTCGTAGATTGTACCCCTACTGTGATGGACAGAGAACTAGCTTCACCCAATCTAACCCCAACCCCAGCCGATAGTAACCCAGTTCCTGTTGACACAGCACCATCTGCACCACAGAGCTCCCAAACAAGAGCAGTTAGTAAGGCAGCTCTAGTGCCCAAATGGCCAGTACTATCACGGCGAACCCCAACTCCACCAGTTAGTACGCCTATTCCTGTGGAGGAAGCACAATCAGCCAGTCGTAGTTTAGCATCTATCGCATTTGATGTTGTTAAATCATATGTGCATATCTTCCCATCTTGGAAATATTATACTGAAGATGAAGGAAAATGCCAGTTGCAGGTGTTTGTCCAGGAGTTATGTGTAAGTAATGTTATTCATGGCAATTACTTTGCTTTGTCCCATACATCCTACCTCCATGATGGTTATAATACAGCAAAGTTTCCCATTTTTCTCTATAGAGAAGGACCGATTTGGAAACTCAGGATGAGGTAACCTATGCTAATACCTCTGCTATCTTCAAGAATGCTTGGTGGCAGTATCGGAATTACCTGAAGAAAACGTACTTCACCGGCAAAGAAACTCATCAAATTCCCTTACATTCTCCTGAGACACATTTACTGGACGATGACTGGGAACGCCTTGTCCTGTACTGGTCCCGAACCAAGAATGTGGTAAGGTCTATGAGCTCATTTTCTATTTTTAAGTATTATATTCTTGCGTCTTACTATACTCTGTTCATGTAGAACAAGTACCTAAACCTGAAGAACAACTATTCTAATTTAAGATTCCATTGCTATCATAGTTCACAAAAGCGCTAGGCGTTAATTGTGCGTTTTGCCACCGCCTTGCACTTTACTAACCAAAGTGCATGCTTATGCGCAGTTATGCACAGATTAAGCGTAGTTATGTGCAATGTGTTTTGCCAACGCCTAGAGCCTAGGCGCGCTTAAGCACTTGCTTAGGCGCGCCTTTTTTAACTATGATTGCTTTGCTCTTGTATTTACTGATACACACTTATTTTTAAATTGAAGGATCCAATCGAAACTCCAATGGCACAGCAGGTATGTTCAGCATGTTTCTTTAACAGGTTTGCTCTTATCAATAGCTCTTTTGATTTCAATTTCAATTGTGTATACAGTTGACTTTCATATCATGCACATTACTAGCATCACAATAGAGCCAATAGTGTTGTTGTACATGTAGACCCGTGGTACCCATCTGAAATCTTGTTATGCCGTGTAGTTTCCCACGCTTTGTATTCTTTCACTGCTTGTCACACCCTAGCTAGTCATGCATTAGAGTGTTGCATCATGTTTATTCTTTCATCAGAAACTTGAAATGGGGATGACAGAACCCCCAGTCCCCTCTGAAACCAACTAGGGTTACTAAAATAATTTTTCAATGAACCTGAAATGCCCTTCTAAAATGCCCATCATTTTTGTCTTGGTTCAGAACCTCTGCCAAAAATGGTGCACATTTTCCTAGGCCATCCTAGGGTTTTTGAATTGAATCATAAATATTTGAATTTGGGCATTTAAAATAATATAAAATATTTAAATGCTCAAATATCTCCAAACTAAAATGTTTCATGTTGGAAATAATCCAACTATGGGCCAGGAATAGTTTGGTGATTTTTGAACTTGCCTAGGTATTTTATTAAATTCAACAAAGTTGCAGATATATTAAATAAAGACAGAAACAGAAAAAAAGGGAAAAACTTCCCTGTGCGGCCCAGCCAGCTGGCCGGCCCAGCAAGCCAGCCCAGCCCACCACCGCCGTCGTCCTCCTGGCGCCAGTCGGCCAGGCGTGTGGCCGGCGCGCGCGCACGGCCGGAGCGCCACGCCACCAGCCCGTCTGCCTGCCTCCCCCGCCAGCGCGACGCCGCGGCGCTTCTTCTCGGTGCCGCCCCGATCCCCCGGCCTTATCCCTCTCTCTCTCCCGTGCTGCTCTCTCCCTCTCTCTCTCACGGCCGAACACCACCGTCGCCGCCGTTCGCCATAGCCGCCGTCTCCGACCACCCCTCGCTCCCCCGACTAGCTCAGGAGCTCCGCCTCGACTCCCTCTTCCTCCCCACCGCTCCACAGCTCCCCGGAAGCCCTGCATCGCCGCCGCGTCGCCGTTCCCCTCTTCGGGCTCCGATCATCGTCGCCGTCGAATTCGTCGTCTCCAGCGCGTCCCCGAGCCCGCTAACCACCTCTGCAGCCCCGCGGTGAGCCCCCGGATCGTTTCCCCCTTCTCCCCTGGTCTCTCCCGACCTCTAGGCCCTAGCCCCACTTTGGCCGAGAGCTCCACACCGCCGGCGATGTCGCCGTCGTGGCCACGGACGCCGTAGCGCCCAACTGAGCACACCATCGTGCTCCACACCTCACTAGGAGCACGTAGCACGCACCAACACCTCCCCTAACGCCCTGCAACGCCGATTCCGACCGCACCCGAACTCCGGCCGCCGCAGCCGAGCTCGCCGCCGTCAACTCCGGCCACCCCGAGCCCAACCACCACCACCAATAGTCGCGGCTCAACCTCAGCAACACGTAGATGCCTTCCGCCGTCCATTTGGTTGCCGGAATGGCAAAAAGCACTTTCGCCGCTGTCTCGGGCCTCGCCGGCGTCATGTCGCCGGTGGGGTTTGACTTGTCCGACCTGGGGTTTGACCCCCGAGGGTCACTGACGCGTGGGCCCTGTCGGTCAGATGGTTAGATTAGCGCTAACCACTGTTAGTTAACCCCTGACACTGACCAGTGGGCCCCAGCGCCACTAATTAGTAATTAGAATTAATTTAACCCTGTTTAACCCCCCTGTCACTGACGTGTGGGCCCCACACGTCAGGTTTGACTCCAGCCAGCCGCAGTTGACCACTGACGTCATGCTGACGTCATGCTGGCGCAATAACTATAATTTCTGGATTTAATTTAAATCAGGAAATTCCAGAATATTATTTAAACTTCAAAAATTCATAACTTTTATTCTGTAACTCCAAATTGGACAAATTATATATGAAAAATGATCAGAAAAATCCAATCTATCCATCTGTACTATTTTCATGCATGATCAAACAAGTTAAATTGATGTTTCAAGCAGAACAAGGAAAAGCACTTTAAAAGGCCATATTTGAATTTGAAATTTGAATCCTTGATTCAAATTTGCTCAAATCCTTCTGGTTTTAGTTGCATTAGCCCAACACACTCATAATGCCATGTTTCATGCATGCATCATATTGTTGCACATTGTTTGGTGATGTTGTGTACCGATGTCCTTTGCGACAGGTTCTGCCCCCGAGGAGTACCGTGATTACCCTAACGAAGAACCGTATCAGTGCATCGAACCATCAGGCAAGCAACCAACCATTTGATCATATCGATACAATCCCATGTTCTCGCTCCTGCTCTCTTTTACTGCATTAAGACAACGCGTTTCAAACTGCTGTGTGCTACGGTAGTTGAACCCATTTCCTCTGCATGACCTGTCATTGCCACAGTAACTAGATGAAACCCACTAGCATGTGTAGGAGTTGATTGAGCCATATGTATGTGTTGTTCCTGCCTTGCTATGCCTGCTATGCTTAGAGTCGTGTCAGGTCTGGTTCATCTGGGTGATGGGCTAGAGTGAAATGATTATGTCGGTAATGAGAGTGGTGTGGTGAACACGATTTGGTAAAGGTATCGATGAGAGGCCATGTAGGAGTACATGGTGGGTTGTTTCATTGAAGCCGACCTTAAGCACTGAGATCTGTATGCGTGATTTAAGATACAGCTACTACCATGCATTGGGCCCTGAAATATGACCCCGCTCGACTTCTTATTCACCCTAGCTCTCTGTCCAGGAGTTGCAAGTAGTTTCTGGTGTTTGTAGCCTACTGGAGGCCGTGGACAGCGCTGACCGTAGGGGTGGGCTGTGATGCGCTAGGTACGTGGCCGGGTGTACCGAATACCCGTTAGGTATCTCGGGAACCCTGTTCACATCGTTCGGGGCCGCATGGGAAACCTCGGCCGGACTCCCTGCGGATGGAACCTGAATAGGCGATAAACCTGGACTAGAGGCTTAAGTGTTTAGGTAGGTCGTGGTCTACACCCACGTCGGCTTTCGCTTGAAGTCTGCCGAGCACATGTCGTGTGCAGACGCTAAGTGGTGGAAACATGTATGAAGAAGTACACCCCTGCAGGGTTATCATAATCTATTCGAATAGCCGCGTCCGCGGTAAAGGACTACTTGGTTGCCTATACAGTTCATAGACAAGTAAATGGAAACTGTTAAAAGCCTCAAGATAAGTGTGAGTGCCGAGGATGGCTCTTCCGTAGGAAGACGGAGGCGGATCCTCGGTAGTGTATTGAATTGGTGAGTAGTGGACTCGTGTGCGCAAAAATCATTTCAGTTGGAGTATCGTAGGATAGCCTAGCCAAGAGTCAAAGCTGGCTTGCTGCAATAACTCCACCAACCCTTCTTGATACTATGCATGTATGTAGGATCTGATGTAAGTCTTGCTGAGTACCTTTGTACTCATGTTGCTATAATCTACATTTTTACAGAAGACGCTGCAACCCCTTCTGATGGGTTCTATGTAGACGTTGACATCAACGAGTAGGCTAAAGACCCAGGTGGTGACCCTGAGCTTGTGAAGGACCACGTAGTATAGCTAGGCTTTCCAAGCCTCTTTTATTTTACTAGTTGTCTGTACTCAGACAAGTTACTTCCGCTGCTGGTTTGTATGACTGTATGACTTGTATGTGGGGTCGTGAGACCCGTACCTTTGTGTATGTTATGTATGGCTCACTGAGCCTTAAATAAAGTACTTGTGTCATAGAGTCATGTTGTGATGCTTCGTTGTATTTGCACATATCGAGCATATTGTGTGTATGATTGAAATGCTTGGTATGTGTGGGATCTGACTATCTAGTTGTTTATCTTTAGTAGCCTCTCTTACCGGGAAATGTCTCCTAGTGTTGCCGCTGAGCCATGGTAGCTTGCTACTGCTCTGGAACACTTAGGCTAGCCGGCATGTGTCCTTCTTCGTTCCTGTGTCTGTCCCTTCGGGGAAATGTCACGCTTTGAGTACCGGAGTCCTGTTATCCCGCTACAGCCCGGTTTACCGGAGTCCTGCTAGCCCAGTGCTACAGCCCGAACCCACTTGCTGATGACCGACACGTTCGAAGCTGGGTCATGAATGCCTGTCCCTGTAAGTCTGTGCCACTTTGGGTTTACGACTAGTCATGTCAGCCCGGGCTCTTTATCATATGGATGCTAGCGACACTATCATATACGTGATCCAAAATGCGCAAACGGCCCCGGGCAAAGGTAAGACGACACCCGTGGGGATACCGTGCGTGAGGCCGCAAGGTGATATGAGGTGTTACCAGCTAGATCGATGTGACATCGAGTCGGGGTCCTGACAGCATTGGTATCAGAGCCGGACTGCCTGTAGGTTCTCCAAGCCAACTGGTCGATGTTGAGTCTAGAAATTCTTTAGTTATATGTAGGGGAATTGTTTGTGGGTTGGAACGTAAGGCTCTTTTTACTCCTTATACCTTATGACTTTCTGATCTGAGTCAGTCCATTCTTCCACCGGGGGTTAAGGAATTAGGATCTGTTCTCTCTATCAGGATCACGAGTTACTAATCAGTAGTACCCTATAAGTTTGATGGTTACCAGCCTAGTTCAGTTCTACTACCACATTATGTTGCCAGAATGGTTTCAGAACTTGATATGGTGATGTTGAGTGTGTACGAAATCCTTTGTCAAATGTCTCAAATCCTTTTTGAGCATTTACAGCTGTTATGCTGCCGAAATTTTGCTAGAAATTCTAATGCCTTTGCATTATGATTGTGCTTTCAGATGGCCACTCGCGACCTCAATCAAGTGGTTCGCCTGACTCGATGCCTAGATGTACCCGGCCATACTGCTAAGTTGGTCAGGGTAATGACTGAGGCTGGATATCGCTGGTATCCCGAGTACACGGTCGAAGAGCAATTCCGAGACTTTAATCAAAGCCAGTATCTCTGCACTGTCAGGATATTTCCATCTTATCCTGGATCCACCGAGCCTCTTCACTGCTCTTATGGACTCGGGGTTACCATTGAGATGGCTGTGCAGGACGCCGCCTACTCTATGATGACCATTATGCGAGTCAGATCTGGTATATTTCGGGACTCTGATTTCCGGTATATGCCAGGATCACTTCCGGGAGCACAAGGGTATCTCCAGGCTATCTATGCTGACCCCACTCAGGAGGATTCACGGACTCGCACCACTGCTGAGATGCTCGAGGATAAGGACCGTGAAAATCGGGCTTTAAGGCTAGAGCTCTTCAACACCCGTGCTGACCACTGGGCCACTTTGACTCGGTTCGCACCGGCGGTGCAAGCTGGATATTCAGATATGCGCGATCTCTATCCTGTGAGATCTGCTCTGCCAGACGTGATGGTTTGGCGTGATGTAGGAGGCATCACCCCACCTCGCGGTCCCCGCAGGCAACCGTTTGTTGGTCCAAGGCCTCATCCTAGCCCCTATGGTCACAAGCTCCGCGAGACCGTCTGTTTCCAGATGATCATGTTGAGCTTCCAGGCTATGGAGGTGACTTCTACGAGGACTACTACGGATCGGTCTGAGTTAGTGGTAGTATCACTAGTTCGCACTAGCTGTGTCGTCTATTGTCCCGCGTGACTCGTGGGATATGACCTAGTTTGTACTCCTTCCGGAGGTGTAGAAAAATAATGTATAGGAGCTTGGAATGCCTCCGATGAGATGTAATCCTCTTTTCACCGTAATAGTACCTTGTTTGGTCTTGTACTAAACTCTGTATGGTGTGTATGACGATGGAATAAAAGAAGCAGTTCTGTTTTTACCATGTCATACGGATGATCATCTTGCATTTCGAGTTATTCCTTGCATTTTTATCCTATGTCGGAATTTTATCATCCTGACTAAATCATTGTCTTGTTTACCTAGGATGGTTAACACGCGCGCTAACCCTGCTTCTCAAGAGCAGGCCGAAGGCAGTGAAGCCAGGGATGCAAATCTGCCTCATCCTCCTTCACTAGCCGAGGTTATGATGGAAGCTGAGAGAAACAAGCGGGAGACAAACCGTTTGTTGGAGTGTATTGAACAGAATACAGCACACCATCAGAGGGCTAACGTGGTGTCACTCAGTGATTTTATCAAATTGCATCCACCCACGTTCCACCACTCCGTCGAGCCTCTCGACGCTGATGACTGGCTTCGCAGTATCTCTCACAAACTGCGTTCCGCGCTGGTAGCGGAGGCTGACAAGGTCACCTTTGCTGCATATCATCTTGAAGGCCCCGCCAGTCTATGGTGGGAGAATTATGGAGCTATGCGCCCAGCGGGCCATGTCACTACTTGGGCTGAATTCAGCGAGGCTTTCCGTGAACATCACATTCCGGAGGGTCTCATGGACCGTAAACGTGAAGAATTTTGCAGTTTCACCCAAGGCCGACTTTCTGTGGATGCTTACAGCAGGGAGTTTGGTAATCTCGCACGATATGCAACCGAGGAAGTGTCTACCGATGCCAAGAAGCAAGCAAGGTTCCGTAAGGGCCTTAGTCCTGAGCTTCGCCGTGACCTCCGTCTGCATGAGTGCACAACTTTTCAGAAACTTGTCAACAAAGCCATCAGTGCCGAAACTGGTCAGACTGACTATGACGCAACACGCAAGCATGGCCGTGACATGGGTTCCTCATCCGGTGCTGGTCCTCAGAAGCGCCGCGTGTGGGTACCCAACACCGCCCTGCCACCCAGGTTTACACCGAGGCCATCCTTCCAGGCGCCTCGCCCCGTTCAACAGTCTGCTCCAGCCAAGCCCTATGGGGGTCCAACTAACAATGCTCCTCCACGTACCAGTTCCGTGACTTGTTTCAAGTGTGGGGAATCTGGTCACTATATGCGTGAGTGTCCCCAGACCAACCCCAACCAGTCTGCTAAAGCTGTTGGCCGTGGCAAGCCGACAGGAAAAATATTCCACGCCAAGCCGGTCACCGCTTCACGTGGCCATGTCAACTGTATCTCTGCCGAAGAAGCTCAAGAGGATCCCAACGTCGTTCTCGGTACGCTTCTTGTTAACTGCCACCCGGCATTTGTTCTTTTCGATACAGGAGCCTCTCATTCTTTTATATCCGAAAGTTATGCTCGTTTGCATAACGTTGCATTCTGTGACATGCCATCCACTATGGAAATTGCTACCCCTGGTTCTAGATGGCAGACCTCTAGGGTAAGCTATGGAAATGAAATCCAAGTCGACAGACTTGTTTTCCTCGCGTCTTTGATAGCCCTTAAATCTTCAGATATTAATATCATTCTGGGTATGGACTGGATGTCGGCTCATCATGCCCAAATCGATTGCTTCTCTAGAACTGTTCAACTCACCCATCCTTCGGGAAAGATAGTTAATGTCTTGACCCGAATAGCCAAGCGACAATTATATTCTCTTAACGCCAGCCCTTTGCCAGACCTTGAGGACGTTCCGGTAGTCCGTGACTTCCCGGATGTCTTTCCAGAGGAATTGCCAGGTGTTCCACCTGACAGGGATGTTGAGTTTGTAATAGACCTCATTCCAGGAACCGTTCCGATTGCTAGAAGACCTTATAAGATGGCACCCCTAGAACTAGCCGAGCTTAAGAAACAACTCGATGAGTCCTTGAAAAAGGGTTTCATCCGCCCTAGTTCATCTCCGTGGGCTTGCCCCGTCCTATTCGTCAAGAAGAAGGATGGTACGGACATGATGGTTGTAGATTACCGACCTGTCAACTTGGTCACAATCAAGAACAAATACCCGCTTCCCAGGATCAACGACCTGTATGATCAGCTCGCTGGATCCTCAGTCTTCTCCAAGATGGATTTGAGGTTGGGCTACCACCAAATCAAAATCAGAAACGGGGACATTCCTAAAACGGCCTTTGTTACTCGTTATGGCCAATACGAGTACACCGTCATGTCCTTCGGTTTAACCAACGCTCCAGCCACCTTTTCTCGGTTAATGAACTCAATCTTCATGGAGTATTTGGATAAATTCGTCGTGGTTTACCTCGATGATATACTCATCTACTCCAAGAACGAGGAAGAACATGCCGAACATCTAAGGCTAGTGTTGCAGAAACTTCGAGAGCATCGCCTTTATGCCAAATTTTCTAAATGTGAATTCTGGTTGTCAGAAGTGACCTATCTGGGTCATGTAATATCTGGTAAAGGTATTGCTGTTAACCCCGAGCGAGTTCAAGCCGTCCTTAACTGGACTCCACCCGAATTCGCTTACAACAACAGCTATCAATCTAGCTTGGGTAAAGCCCCTTTTGAAGTTCTCTATGGACGACGATGTCGAACACCCCTTAACTGGTCAGAGACCGGGGAAAGAAAATTCTTTGGCCCGGACATGATTCAGGAAGTAGAAGAACAAGTTCGTATCATTCGTGAAAAGTTGAAAACAGCCCAATCCCGTCAAAAGAGTCAATATGACCGAAAACATAAGGCTGTGACTTTCGAGGTTGACGAGAAGGCTTATCTTCGGGTCACCCCTCTGAAGGGAACCCATCGTTTCGGTATCAAAGGCAAATTGGCTCCTCGTTACATTGGACCTTTTCGCATTCTTGCCAAACGAGGAGAAGTTGCCTACCAGTTGGAACTACCTCCGCACCTCTCCAGAGTTCACGATGTCTTCCACGTTTCTCAACTCAGGCGTTGCTTCTCGGATCCTATCCGTGGAGTGGACCACGAAACACTTGATCTCCAAGATAATCTTACATATCGAGAGTACCCCATTCGTATCCTCGATCAGGCCGAACGTACCACTCGACGTCATAATATCAAGTTTCTCAAGGTTCAATGGTCGCACCATTCTGAGGATGAAGCAACTTGGGAAAGGGAGGATCGTCTTCGACTCGAGTACCCCGCCTTCTTCCCGGAGGAACCAAAATCTCGGGACGAGATTCTTTTGAGTGGGGGTGAGTTGTCACACCCTAGCTAGTCATGCATTAGAGTGTTGCATCATGTTTATTCTTTCATCAGAAACTTGAAATGGGGATGACAGAACCCCCAGTCCCCTCTGAAACCAACTAGGGTTACTAAAATAATTTTTCAATGAACCTGAAATGCCCTTCTAAAATGCCCATCATTTTTGTCTTGGTTCAGAACCTCTGCCAAAAATGGTGCACATTTTCCTAGGCCATCCTAGGGTTTTTGAATTAAATCATAAATATTTGAATTTGGGCATTTAAAATAATATAAAATATTTAAATGCTCAAATATCTCCAAACTAAAATGTTTCATGTTGGAAATAATCCAACTATGGGCCAGGAATAGTTTGGTGATTTTTGAACTTGCCTAGGTATTTTATTAAATTCAACAAAGTTGCAGATATATTAAATAAAGACAGAAACAGAAAAAAAGGGAAAAACTTCCCTGTGCGGCCCAGCCAGCTGGCCGGCCCAGCAAGCCAGCCCAGCCCACCACCGCCGTCGTCCTCCTGGCGCCAGTCGGCCAGGCGTGTGGCCGGCGCGCGCACGGCCGGAGCGCCACGCCACCAGCCCGTCTGCCTGCCTCCCCCGCCAGCGCGACGCCGCGGCGCTTCTTCTCGGTGCCGCCCCGATCCCCTGGCCTTATCCCTCTCTCTCTCCCGTGCTGCTCTCTCCCTCTCTCTCTCACGGCCGAACACCACCGTCGCCGCCGTTCGCCATAGCCGCCGTCTCCGACCACCCCTCGCTCCCCCGACTAGCTCAGGAGCTCCGCCTCGACTCCCTCTTCCTCCCCACCGCTCCACAGCTCCCCGGAAGCCCTGCATCGCCGCCGCGTCGCCGTTCCCCTCTTCGGGCTCCGATCATCGTCGCCGTCGAATTCGTCGTCTCCAGCGCGTCCCCGAGCCCGCTAACCACCTCTGCAGCCCCGCGGTGAGCCCCCGGATCGTTTCCCCCTTCTCCCCTGGTCTCTCCCGACCTCTAGGCCCTAGCCCCACTTTGGCCGAGAGCTCCACGCCGCCGGCGATGTCGCCGTCGTGGCCACGGACGCCGTAGCGCCCAACTGAGCACACCATCGTGCTCCACACCTCACTAGGAGCACGTAGCACGCACCAACACCTCCCCTAACGCCCTGCAACGCCGATTCCGACCGCACCCGAACTCCGGCCGCCGCAGCCGAGCTCGCCGCCGTCAACTCCGGCCACCCCGAGCCCAACCACCACCACCAATAGTCGCGGCTCAACCTCAGCAACACGTAGATGCCTTCCGCCGTCCATTTGGTTGCCGGAATGGCAAAAAGCACTTTCGCCGCCGTCTCGGGCCTCGCCGACGTCATGTCGCCGGTGGGGTTTGACTTGTCCGACCTGGGGTTTGACCCCCGAGGGTCACTGACGCGTGGGCCCTGTCGGTCAGATGGTTAGATTAGCGCTAACCACTGTTAGTTAACCCCTGACACTGACCAGTGGGCCCCAGCGCCACTAATTAGTAATTAGAATTAATTTAACCCTGTTTAACCCCCCTGTCACTGACGTGTGGGCCCCACACGTCAGGTTTGACTCCAGCCAGCCGCAGTTGACCACTGACGTCATGCTGACGTCATGCTGGCGCAATAACTATAATTTCTGGATTTAATTTAAATCAGGAAATTCCAGAATATTATTTAAACTTAAAAAATTCATAACTTTTATTCTGTAACTCCAAATTGGACAAATTATATATGAAAAATGATCAGAAAAATCCAATCTATCCATCTGTACTATTTTCATGCATGATCAAACAAGTTAAATTGATGTTTTAAGCAGAACAAGGAAAAGCACTTTAAAAGGCCATATTTGAATTTGAAATTTGAATCCTTGATTCAAATTTGTTCAAACCCTTCTGGTTTTAGTTGCATTAGCCCAATACACTCATTTTGCCATGTCTCATGCATGCATCATATTGTTGCATACTGTTTGTAATGTTTGTGTATCGGTGCTCCCTGCGGCAGGTTCTGTCTCCGAGGAATACCGTGATTACCCTAACGAAGAACCGTATCAGTGCATCGAACCATCAGGCAAGCAACCAACCATTTGATCATATCGATACAATCCCATGTTCTCGCTCCTGCTCTCTTTTACTGCATTAAGACAACGCGATTCAAACTGCTGTGTGCTACGGTAGTTGAACCCATTTCCTCTGCATGACCTGTCATTGCCACAGTAACTAGATGAAACTCACTAGCATGTGTAGGAGTTGATTGAGCCATATGTATGTGTTGTTCCTACCTTGCTATGCCTGCTACGCTTAGAGTCGTGTCAGGTCTGGTTCATCTGGGTGATGGGCTGGAGTGAAATGATCATGTCGGTAATAAGAGTGGTGTGGTGAACACGATTTGGTAAAGGTGTCGATGAGAGGCCATGTAGGAGTACATGGTGGGTTGTTTCATTGAAGCCGACCTTAAGCACTGAGATCTGTATGCGTGATTTAAGATACAGCTACTACCATGCATTGGGCCCTGAAATATGACCCCGCTCGACTTCTTATTCACCCTAGTTCTCTGTCCAGGAGTTGCAAGTAGTTTCTGGTGTTTGTAGCCTACTGGAGGCCGTGGACAGCGCTGACCGTAGGGGTGGGCTGTGATGCGGTAGGTACGTGGCCGGGTGTACCGAATACCCGTTAGGTATCTCGGGAACCCTGTTCACATCGTTCGGGGCCGTATGGGAAACCTCGGCCGGACTCCCTGCGGATGGAACCTGAATAGGCGATAAACCTGGACTAGAGGCTTAAGTGTTTAGGTAGGTCGTGGTCTACACCCACGTCGGCTTTCGCTTGAAGTCTGCCGAGCACATGTCGTGTGCAGACGCTAAGTGGTGGAAACATGTATGAAGAAGTACACCCCTGCAGGGTTATCATAATCTATTCGAATAGCCGCGTCCGCGGTAAAGGACTACTTGGTTGCCTATACAGTTCATAGACAAGTAAATGGAAACTGTTAAAAGCCTCAAGATAAGTGTGAGTGCCGAGGATGGCTCTTCCGTAGGAAGACGGAGGTGGATCCTCGGTAGTGTATTGAAGTGGTGAGTAGTGGACTCGTGTGCGCAAAACCATTTCAAGTTGGAGTACCGTAGGATAGCCTAGCCAAGAGTCAAAGCTGGCTTGCTGCAATAACTCCACCAACCCTTCTTGATACTATGCATGTATGTAGGATCTGATGTAAGTCTTGCTGAGTACCTTTGTACTCATGTTGCTATAATCTACATTTTTACAGAAGACGCTGCAACCCCTTCTGATGGGTTCTATGTAGACGTTGACATCAACGAGTAGGCTAAGGACCCAGGTGGTGACCCTGAGCTTGTGAAGGACCACGTAGTATAGCTAGGCTTTCCAAGCCTCTTTTGTTTTACTAGTTGTCTGTACTCAGACAAGTTACTTCCGCTGCTGGTTTGTATGACTGTATGACTTGTATGTGGGGTCGTGAGACCCGTATCTTTGTGTATGTTATGAATGGCTCACTGAGCCTTAAATAAAGTACTTGTGTCGTAGAGTCATGTTGTGATGCTTCGTTGTATTTGCACATATCGAGCATATTGTGTGTATGATTGAAATGCTTGGTATGTGTGGGATCTGACTATCTAGTTGTTTATCTTTAGTAGCCTCTCTTACCGGGAAATGTCTCCTAGTGTTGCCGCTGAGCCATGGTAGCTTGCTACTGCTCTGGAACACTTAGGCTGGCCGGCATGTGTCCTTCTTCGTTCCTGTGTCTGTCCCTTCGGGGAAATGTCACGCTTTGAGTACCGGAGTCCTGTTAGCCCGCTACAGCCCGGTTTACCGGAGTCCTGCTAGCCCAGTGCTACAGCCCGGACCCACTTGCTGATGACCGACACGTTCGAAGCTGGGTCATGAATGCCTGTCCCTGTAAGTCTGTGCCACTTTGGGTTTACGACTAGTCATGTCAGCCCGGGCTCTTTATCATATGGATGCTAGCGACACTATCATATACATGAGCCAAAATGCGCAAACGGCCCCGGGCAAAGGTAAGACGACACCCGTGGGGATACCGTGCGTGAGGCCGCAAGGTGATATGAGGTGTTACCAGCTAGATCGATGTGACATCGAGTCGGGGTCCTGACACTGCTGCTTTGTCTTGAACTGATATGATTTGAACCGTGTCTCTATTTTGATTTGGCAAGACAATGCAGTGACCATAGGACATAGATATATGTTTGTTTGATGCTTTTATTATGTACTAGTACTTGGCATGCTAAACTTGTTATGTGTCTGCTTGTTTCTTCTTTTAGAATGCTGACAGAATATTGGGGAAGAGTGCCTTATTAAGCAATGGTAAAGGAAGTAATGTAGATAAGGTTCAGGATAGTGACACATCCTTGTTGGTCTCCAACAAAGCTGATAAAATAGCTAAGGAAGACTATCTTGAAGACAGCGAGACAACCCCAAAGTCCTATCTTTATTTAGTGTTC
This sequence comes from Triticum aestivum, assembly GCF_018294505.1. Taxonomy (NCBI): domain Eukaryota; kingdom Viridiplantae; phylum Streptophyta; class Magnoliopsida; order Poales; family Poaceae; genus Triticum; species Triticum aestivum. The sequence goes on from NC_057813.1 coordinate 115,012,274, forward strand.
GAGTTACTGGCCACTACCGCTTGCACAAGCTATTCAAACTCAGTGTTTGAATCAGTTCGGTTTCTTGAGTCTCAACTACAAGCTGAAAGACATTGATCAGTTGTGCTGCGACAAGAAGCAGAAGGACTGCGGAAGTCCCTGGAGCATTCAGATGCATACTTTCTGGTGCAACAACAAGCGTTGGAGGATTTTAGCGCCAAACAGAACAAAGCTAATCAGCTTGCTAAGCTTATTGCCAGCATGGTGGATACCCAGGATAATATTTCTTGAGCTCTTCTGAAGTTGTTTCAGTTATGCTCCTGTTTTGTTGTCGCATTTATTTGCACTGGTGGCCAATTTTGACGGCCAGTGTATGTAATATGCTGCTTTGTTCCCTATATTTGCACTGGTGGCGAACTTTGATGCCCAGTGGATGTAATATGTGTAATAGAGGTAATAGGCTAGCCTTAATTGCTTGCTTATTTATTTCCTTATTGTCTTGTTTAGTTGTTTGCTTGTAGTCACTGCAGTTCTTTTTCTATGTTTTTCTAGTGGCCACAATAGCCTATTTTTGGTAACTAGGCCAAAATAATCATGGCAACACACGGACTGTTGTAACCATGGGCCTCCTGCAGGCCGTATGATCCATGGGCCTTAGTTCGGCCGTAGGACCATTGGCCTTCTATACGGGCCATAGGATCCATTGGCCTTCTATACGAGCCTTAGGGATCAATGAGCCTTCTACGAGCCGTAGGGTCCATGGTCCGTCTACGGGCCATACGATCCATGGGCCTTCTAAGGGCCGTACTATCCATGGGCCTCATACGGGCCGTAGGATCCATGGGCCTTCTATGGGGCGTATCATCATTTCGCCAATCATGGGCCGTACTATTGTGGACCATAACGGGCCGTTAATAGGACGTATTTGATAACTCTATGAAAACAGCCCAACAGGTTTTTTTGACATGAAAACGGCCCAACGTATTAACGGTCCGCAAATGGGCCGACTGTAACGACGGGCTGAATTTGGCCCACAAGCAGAAAATGACAGTAACGGGTCGTATGTAACCGAATGCTGCAAGTGAGCCCAAGAATCAATGGGCCCTGAGAAGGCCGAAAGATAACTTGGGCTGGAAACGGCCCAATGGAATAACGGGCCGTTAAAGGGTATAAAGTGACACACCGTTCATTACGGGCCAGTTTCACCACGGGTCGTTAATGTGCCAAGAGTTACAAAGCTCCTCATATGGGCCGAAAGAAGTCATGGGCCACACATGGGCCAGAAGTTAAAACGGGCTGAATCATATTGGATGGCCCATATGACGCTACTGGGCCTAATTCGGATAGGGCGTAACGGGCCCTTGGTTAGCGGGTTGTAAATGGGCTATATGCGGACAGGCCGTTAACAGGCTTTCCGTGGGCCGGCCCGCCACCTTTTGACCAAGTCAAACGGGCCGGCCTTTTCACAGGAATGGGCCTCTGTTGGGCTGTGCCACATGTCGCCGTATCATAGGCGCCTTCGGTCCAATGAGCGGATGACATCTGTCCCAACGGTGAGCCGACACGTGTTTCCTCCAGCCAATGATGATTTTACACGTGGAAAATCCCCATTGGTCGGGGCTGTTAACGGGTTATCGGATCCAAAACCCGTCCTGGTAGCTTAACGGCGTTCCGTTACGGTGGATGCCGCGTGTCGGTCACCCTTGACGAAAGCACTTCTGTGACACGTGATTTATCGTCATGGAAGTGGACACTTCCGTGATGATAATTTTGGTAATGTCATGGAACACTTCTACGATAGCACGGGTATGACTATCTTGATTCTGTCATAAAATCGTCATGGATGTACATGCATGAAAAAAAACGCGACCTACTCTGACAAACACATATCATCACGGAAGTGTATTTTTTTTGTAGTGATTATCTGTCTGTTTTCTGAATTATCTGTGCAATAAAAAATATCCTAAAAATAAAAGTGCTCCAAATGCCCTGCAAATTTAGTATGATTTTTTTATGGATTATTTGAGGATTTTAGGCACTGAGAACACTGCAGGGGAGCAAGCACCTGGCCACGAGGGTGGAGGGCGCGCCCACACCCCCTGGGCGCGCCCCCCTGTCTCGTGGGCCCACAGCGGGCCTCGTCCACTTATTCCTGCACCCACACACTCCATCTTCCTCCCAAAAAATATCCATCTAGCTCAAGCACGAGTTCTAGCTCATTTTGCTGCAATTTTCAATCTCCTTGCTCAATGCTCCATTCACAAAACTCCTTTGGTAGATTGTTGCTTGGTATGTGACTCCTCCATTGGTCCAATTAGTTTTTGTTCTAGTGCTTTATTCATTGCCAATTTTTGCTGCATAGGTGACCCTGTTCTTGAGCTTGCATGTCAAATTTATGAGGTCCCAAGTAATTCTAATGCATGATATAGGCTCTAGGCACTTGTGGGAGTAGTTGCTACCAATCTTGTTTAGTTTGATTCACCTTTATTTTGAAGTTACTAAAAATTTTAGAAATTTTCAGAAAATGATAAGGAGATTTTTGAGGGGCTCTTCTAGCCAAGGCTCCAAGGATAAACAAGCTAAAGATCAGGAAAAGGCCAAGTATAATCTTCCCCGTGTAGCGGAAGTACGGCCGTGTGTGTCGGCGTTCTGGGAATGGGGGTCCCTAGACTTGCCTGCCTGCGGCCTGCGGTGTGGCTCGAGCAGTGGCCCAGTACGGCCCATCTTCATCAACTCAAGCTCAAGACCCTCGTGAGGGGCCAAGCCTCGCGGGGCGGATGACAGGAAGCTTCCTCAGGAGCGGCCTCGCCAGGCAAGCTCGCGAGGAGGCGAAGAGATCAAGGCAAGGGTACCTCGCGAGGTGCCCGTGACGCAAGCCATGAAGATCAAGGCCAGGCTGGCGCCAGGCGGGCGCCGGCCTGTGCAGTGTCCTTGTTTCCTCTTTAGTGCAAAGGGGGCAAGCACAGGCCAAGGCATCAGGCAAAGGCTACCATTTTGGTGCAACAAGACCAAGACCAGCAGAGCGGCAGGACGGAGGTCACCATGGAGCCCAAGACGGCGTCATCGTCAGAGTCTTTGACAGTCGAAGACCAACTTTAGTCAGGATAAGTGTACTAGATGTTCCCCTTCAAAATGGCCAATTGTTGGCGCCCTTCCCGCTCAATATTTGGGAAGAGGACCAGGGCCTCTCTATATATAGGGATAGCCACCATAGTAGGAAGGTGGATCGAGAACCGACCCTTCCAAAGGGACAACACCACCACAAGAACATCCCTCGCGAGGCTGTTCTTCCTTTGTATTGTTCATCATCAGCCCCTGAGGCAATCCACCACACCACACACTGGAGTAGGGTATTACACCACAATGGTGGCCTAAACCAGTATAAACCCCGTGTCCCTCGTGTGTTCATCCTTCTAGCTTAGATCCTTAGCGAGGCGCTGGAGCGTGGATTGGTAGGAGAGAGATCTTCGTGCGCACCCTAGAATTCGAACCTCAAGGGTCTGCCGGAACCCGAAATCCAACATTTGGCGCGCCAGGTAGGGGTGCGCCGGAATCCTTCTTCCACCGCCTCGCGCTCCATAGCTTCATCGTCTCCATGTCCAGCGACCCAATGTCCAACGTCGACCGCTGGGCGGCATGGCCCGCCTGTGCCGTGCCGCTTGCCCAAGGTGACCCCAACCCCGCACCTAAGGCAGCCCGCGCCTCATAGGGCGCTGCGGGCCGCGGGCGACGCGGTCAGTCGTCGCCTGCCCTCACCCCGCGGCAGGTACGATCGGCAGCGAGGGCCTCGAGCCAAGCTGCGGCAACGGCACCACACACCCGATGGGAGCAGGCAAACATGAAGGCCGCGCTCACGATGGCGCGAGAACTACTGCGGTGCAGACTGCAAGAAAGCGGCCACGATGTGCTGCTGGAGCGCGTCACCAAGCTCCTGGATGCCGCTGCGTCAGGCCCCCCCCATTCTGCGTCCAGCTTCCACCCCAGGCTCCGGGCGGATCCCGAGGCGGACCAATCCGCGCCCACGTGCCCCTGGGCGTACCACAAGGCTTCATCAACACCGGCCTGGCCATCAGTGCCGGGCAGCAAGCTGCGCCAGCATCGCCCCTGGTTAGCGAGGGCATGCGCATCGCTGCCTATGGTCCTAGCGGGCCGCTGCCTTATCGTCCCCAAGATGGAGCTTCGAGTCAAACTGCATGGCGCGCGGAGCACTATGGCGAGGCCTTCGGGGTGACGGCCCCGGAGGCCTATGTGCCCCACATGGTGGAACGAGGGTACGCCATGGAAGAAGACCACGGCTCGTTCCTCGGGCCAGGCTGGGAGGAAGAGGCGCCAGAAGCCGAGCTCTTTCAGGATCCTCACGGAAGCCTCAACAGCCGCGCCGGTGGCGGCAACTACCGGGTACCACTAATTCCTCAGGAGCAAGCTTATGTTAACCATGGGTCGCAGGAGGTTCAGGTCACGGCAGCAGATGGCTGCCCCAGTGCGGCCACCTCCCTCCCCTTAGGAGGAGGGCACTGGGGGCAGCAGGAGAGGGGCCGGGAGCCAGGCTCCTCCCCATGACATGCGGAGCAAGGCGTTCTCAGGAGGTAGGCCCTCTGTCGGGGAGGTGCCCCGGGGCCTTCCCCCGGCAGAGGACCCATGGTCGTCGGGGGAACCGCTGGCGACCGCTCTACCCCATTGGCGTCGTCCTTGGTTTTCGGTCACCGTCGGTGGTGGTAGAGTGTGGCGCAAGGCGGGGCCCTCGTCTGGCGATATGAAGCAAGGCCGGTACCTTTGAAGAAGGCCCAGTGCCTGTGAAGCTCGCCGCCCGTGACACTCTCACGTAATAATGAGTTGGGGTTGTACACGCCCCGGAGTCTCCGGAGAGCCACCCTCGGGCCTCGGGGGCTCCCGCCCATGCCCGGTGGCAGCACTTAGCTCCGTGCTGGTGAGAAGACGTCGAAGACTAGACTAGGTGTCGAACGCGGCTTTTGCCTTTTTACCTCTTTATTTGTTGTCAAGCTTCCTTGCTTTGAATTTGAGTTGGATTTGAGCTTAAGACTTGCGTGTGTTCGGGGGTGGGGTGTTTAGTCTCATTCGAGCAATTTCTCATGTTCTGATTTCGGCTTTGCGTCCAAAGTTAGCACCAACTGCTCCCCCCTCGCGGCCCCTCGCGAGCCAGGCCGGGCCAAGCGCACAAACACTCTGGACCGCCATCGCCGCTCACTCTCAGGAGACTCTCATCGCGAGACCAAAGGGTTCGCCCATAGGACACTCAAAACACTGCGGCCCCCGCAGGTTCACTCGGGGCCAGCCAGGGTCAAAGGTAAATCAGGTCGGTTGACCCACCGCGAGGTCGGCAACCCAGTGTGGGCACACATACGGCATTCTATATACAAGCGTACCAATTACAACCTTTACACGAGGGGCTCCCCCTCCCAAAATGCTCTCACAACCTTCAGGGCCATGCCCGAACTTTTCCGTGCAGGGTAAGCAGCTGAGGCGACATATAGTCAGTCGGACATGTCGCTCACCGCGTCCTCTGGGGCGCCTCCAGAGGCATCGCTGGCGTCACTGGCATCGTCACCGCCATCACTATCATCGTCATCAGCGCCATGCTCATTCACAACGCCACCCTCAAGGCGCGCGTCCTCGCCAGCAAGCTCCGCGCCGAGCTGGCTCACCGCGTCCGCCGCCTTCTGAAGAAACTCCCGACTAAGGGCGCTGCGCTCCCAAGCACGCCTGAGCACGTCTTCCATGTCGTCCTCCGCCATTGGCGCAGGCGGAGGGCCCTGAGGCGGCACGCCCCCTCTCGGCAGGGGGCTGGGGGCCGGCGCCCCTGCGATCGCCGGACAGGCCCCGCCAGGGATCCAGCGTGGCACCGGTCGGTCCCATGAGGAGGAACTCAAGATCGACCTCAGCCAGTTGCCATCCAAGATCAGGGGAGGGGCGCAGGGCAAGCTGGTTGTGCCCCAGGAGAGCTCGTGAATGAGGGGCAGCAAGCACGCAGGCTCAAGATACCCCGCGGGACGGCCCACTTCTCCAACCGGCCCCGCGGCGGGGGTGGTGCTCGAGCTCGGGGCGCTCAAGGTCGGCAGTGAAGATGAAGCTTGAGAGGATGGCTCCTCGGCCGCCTCCACGAACTCGGCAGGAAGAGCCCTGAAAGGCCGCTATCAGCTGAACGAACAGTAAGGTAAGGAGCTGAGAGAGAAGAGGACTTACTCGTCGATGGCGAAGTACTTCCTGCATTTCAGCGGGCGACAAGGGCGATCATTACCACCCGAAGCCTCCTTCCTCTTGCGGAGGGCCTTGAAGTCTACGCGGAACCGGCCTAAGCTCTTGACGCAAGGGTCGGCCCGCGGCATGGAGGAGGCGTCAAGGTGACCAGCGCCAAGGGAGCCAGACTGGGGGACGCCACCAGGCGCCACCTCATGAGGGACGGCCGGGGCCTCGGGAGCCCCGGCCTCAGGAGCCACAGGCTGCAACTCCTCGCCTGCCGCCGCCACATAACGGGCTTCGGGGGATGCTGCCTCAGGAGCCCCACGCGACATGAGCGTCTCAGCGTCAGACCTCTCAGCCCCCGGCGGTTCTTGCCTCCCTGCTCCATCCCCTGAGGCAGGACCGTTGTGGGCAACCGGAAGAGCAACCACAGCAACTGGGTTCTCACGGGGCCCCATGAGGCCGACTGGGCGCAACCCCCATTCGTCGAAGCTGGGCATCTGCCTCACAAAATCGGCCCTGCCCGAGCAAAGATACAAGAGGATGGCCCCGTGCCGGATACTGCCTGGAGAAGGGTTGCCAGTCAAGGCCCTCAGCACCGTCCTCAGCGCCTCAGGCGCCAGATCCTCCTCCTGGAGCCTCATGCGGTCCCCGTACCCCGCAAAGGCCCACATCCGACGGGAGTGGCACTGGAGAGGAGCAATGCGACGTTGAAGGAACTCCTTCACCACCTGAGGCGCCATCACACCGAGTGCCCTCAAACTCTCGAAGCGGTGCCAGACGAAGGCAAGGCGGGAGGTCGTGAGCTTCTCGTAATCCCAGCCTGAGTTGGGAATAGCAGACAATGTTGGGTGCGAGAGCAGAGGACTAGGCACTCCGACATCCACATACAGACCGTTCTCGGAATCCACTCGCGGGAGGAGGAAGGCTGAAATCAATCCCTGAGGTAGCCGTCTCAGGTGCGGCGAGGAAGCTCATGCACCCCGAGCATTGAGTTGGGTCACTCAGGCGCAAGGAGAAGAAATGGCGCAAGAGGGCAACGGAGGGAGGAATGCCCACCATGGCCTCGCAAACAAAGGCGAAGACAGCAAGGAGGGTAATGGACTCGGGACCAAGGTGCATCATGTGGATCTGGTAATGGGAGAGCATCACGTTGAAGAAAGCAGAAAAGGGAGGAACCAGACCCGCCCACAAGGCGCCGGCGAAGAATCGGACCTCCGTGACGACCCTATCGAAGGAGGCGTGGGACGCATGTCAAACCTCGTCCTCCCACACTCGTTGAAGATGGAAGCAAGGACGGAGTCGACCTTGTTCAAGGCTTCGAGGTTGAGTATGATTGACCGATTGACGGCGAAAGCCGCTGCCGAAGGCGAGCGGGGCGAAGGCACAGGCTTCTTCCCCATTTCCTTCTTCGTTGGCGCCATGGCGACAGGAAGGGGGGGAGAGCTCGAATTGGATTGGAGGTGGAGGCTGGAGCTCGAGTAAGAAGGAAGGACAGGGAGCACGCGAACAGTGAAAGGGGAATAACTGTGTGCAACCACGGGTCCTCCTAGCCGGACGCGTAATGAGGGGTGTGGGGAAACGGAGACGCCCACATCCAATCAACCGCCACGCGGCACCCAAGGCCGCAGGCTGTTGGGGCCCGCGGCACTTCGCACTTGCCCCTTCGCTTCTCTGCTAAACCAAGTCCAGGCGTGCCTTGGGCCCGGGGGCTACTGTCGGCGTTCTGGGAATGGGGGTCCCCAGACTTGTCTGCCTGCGGCCTACGGCGTGGCTCGAGCAGTGGCCCAGTACGGCCCATCTTCATCAACTCAAGCTCAAGACCCTCGCGAGGGGCCAAGCCTCGCGGGGAGGACGACAGGAAGCTTCCTCAGGAGCGGCCTCGTCAGGCAAGCTTGCGAGGAGGTGGAGAGATCAAGTCAAGGGTACCTCGCGAGGTGCCCGTGACGCAAGCCATGATGATCGAGGCCAGGCGGCGCCAGGCGGGCGCCGGCCTGTGCAGTGTCCTTATTTCCTCTTTGGTGCAAAGGGGGCAGGCACAGGCTAAGGCATCAGGCAAAGGCTACCATTTCGGTGCAACAAGACCAAGACCAGCAGAGCGGCAGGACAGAGGTCACCGTGGAGCCCAAGACGGCGCCATCGTCAAAGTCTTTGGTAGTCGAAGACCAACTTTAGTCAGGATAAGTGTACTAGATGTTCCCCTTCAAAATGGCCAATTGTTGGCGCCCTTCCTGCTCAATATTTGGGAATAGGACCAGGGCCTCTCTATATATAGGGCTAGCCACCACAGTAGAAAGGAGGATCGAGAACCGACCCTTCCAGAGGTACAACACCACCACAAGAACATCCCTCGAGAGGTTGTTCTTCCTTCGTATTGTTCATCATCAGCCCCTGAGGCAATACACCACACCACACACTGCAGTAGGGTATTACACCACAATGGTGGCCTGAACCAGTATAAACCCCGTGCCCCTCGTGTGTTCATCTTTCTAGCTTAGATCCTTAGCGAGGTGCTGGAGCGTGGATTGGTAGGAGAGAGATCTTCGCGCGCACCCCAGAGTTCAAACCTCAAGGGTCTGCCGGAACCCAAAATCCGGCAGTGTGAATGGCCTTGTGATAATTTCTTGAGAAGCCAGGATTTATGAAAACTTTTATTCCTTGGTTGAAAATGCGGGCCTCGTCGACTTCCTCCATGACCGGATCGATTAGTATCTCTTACTCACCAATACTTTCGTGCAAAACTTTTATTACTATCCTAAGAATTCACCTCCTTCAGTATCATTTCATTTATATGATGAGTTCAAGGAAATGTCATTACGTAATTTTTGCGCGGTATGTAGAATACCCTTTGAGGGCAGTTTAGATGAACCACATCATAAAGATGTGGATGGTTTTGTTAACACTATTACTGTAGGGGTTCCGAAGAAGGGTTCTGATGCGAGAATCACTAGCATACACTTTCCTGATTTACGCTACTTTGCCATATTTGCTAGTTGATGTTTGATTGGTCATGGAAATAGTGGAAACAGTGGAAACTTTAGTGTTCCTGATATTATTATTCTGTTCCATGCCTTGTTTGGTGATAATAGTTTTAGTATGGGTGTCGTTATTGCGAAATGGCTAAGCCTGAACCGTACAAAGGGCCCCATCTTTGGAGGTATCTATGTTGCACGCCTTGCTAAACATTTTGAGATACATATTAGGCATTATGAGAAAGAGGAGACAATGTTGCCTCTTTCCTTTTTAGATTACAGAAGCATGGTGGCGCATGAGTTTATTGTTGGCAACAAAGACAAGATGCTTCTGTATAACCTGAGTTTAATAAGAAACACAATGAGATTATTACTCTGCCTGCGCCTTTATTGTTTGATTTAACTGCATATAATTACCTTGTCTTGCCAGAAGCGGTGTACGCTCATCGAGGCCAGGCATCCGCTCCAGAGTCTGAGTCGGAACCTCCACTGGACCCTTATCGTCCATCATCTTATCAGTGGGATCCGGAGGAGATCGCTAGCCAGTGATATCCTGATGACACTCCTCAGTACACCGGGGAGAGTAGTCGTGGTCCTTGGCATTAGACCAACTTAGGCCAAAAGCCTAAGCTTGGGGGAGTACGTATTTCTCACCAACTTTACATTCATGTTCACACACTATTCTAGTTGTCGGTGTTCATACTCTTTCATTGTATTATCCATGCTAGTTTAATTTCTTTGTCTAGCTTTCTTCTTGTGTGTTTGATAAACCTTAAGAAAAACCAAAAAAATTAGTTAGTTTAATTTACATGCTTGTAGTAGTAATTGAAAATAAAACCCAAAAATATTTCTCGTTCTTCTTTTGCTTGTTGGGAGCTTTCCCGTGTAAACAGTTTTATTTTCTTTTCTTTCCTTTGGGGGTCGAGAGTAGAAGACCATAATGAAAATGTTTAGTGGCTCTCATTTGCATGATCGTTGATTTAACCTAGAGCCCATATTACTTTGTCTTCTCTCTTGAATTGAATGCTTGCAGATTCCAGCTTAGTCCAATGCACATGCACTATTATTATTATACACACCGTTCGGTCATGCAAGTGAAAGGCAATAATGACAATATATGATGAACTGATAGAGATGAGAGAAGCTGGTATGAACTCGACCTCTTTTGTTTTTGCAAATATGATGAGTTCATCGTTCCTGACTCAACCTATTATGAAGTAAACATATTTGCAATGACATTTGGAGATTATAGATGCTTATGGCATGCTTAATTAGCTATGAGTTTATAATGGTTTACCTTGCGTGACAACATGCTATTAAAATGATTACGATGTGGTATGATGGGATGGTATCCTCCTTTGAATTAATTGAGTGACTCGACTTGGCACATGTCCACGCATGTAAATGAAACAAATCAACATAGCCTTCACGATATTTATGTTCATGGTGGATTATATCCTACTCATGCTTGTACTTGGTGTATATCAATTTTAATGCATGTTCATGACTGTTGTCGCTCTCTCAGTTGGCCGCTTCCCAGTCTTTTGCTAGCCTTCACCTGTACTAAGCGGGAATACTGCTTGTGCATCCAAACTCCATAAACCCCAAAGTTATTCCATATGAGCCCACCATACATTCCTATATGCGGTATCTACATGCCGTTCTAAGTAAATTTGTATGTGCCAAACTCCAAACCTTCAAATGAAATTCTGTTTTGTATGCTCGAGCAGCTCATGTTTCAACTAGGGTTGTCTGTATCTTCCATGCTAGGTGGGTTATTCTCAAGAGGAGTGGACTCCGCTCCTCATTCACGAGAAAATGGCTGGTAACCGGGATGCCCAGTCCCATGATCAAAAAGATCAAAGCAAATCAAAATAATTAAACAAAACTCCCTCATGGTTGTTGTTAGTTGGAGGCACTCGTTGTTTCGAGCAAGCCATGGATTGATGCTTGTTGGTGGTGGGGGAGTATAAACTTTTACCATTCTATTTGGGAACCGCCTATAATGTATGTAGCATGGAATATATCACCATCTCATAGTTGTTGTGTTGACAGTGAAAGTACGCCGCTCAAAATGTTATTCATCTCTATTTTAAAATCGAGCTCTGACACCTCTACAAATCACTGCTTCCCTCTGCGAAGGGCCTATCTATTTTCTTTTATGTTGAGTCATCACCCTCTTATTAAAAAGCACCCACTGGAGAGCACACTGTATTTGCATTCATTACTATTAGTTTATATTGGGTATGACTTGACTGGATCTCTTTTACCATGAATTACAATGTTTAGTCAGTCCTTGATCTTTAAAGGTGCTATGCATTTATGTTTTGCAGTCTCAAAAAGAACTAGCGAGATACCATCTTGTTATATCATATTATGATTGTTTTGAGAAAGTGTTGTCATCTGAGTTTTATTATTATTGCTCGCTAGCTGATTATGCCATTGACATGAGTAAATATGAGACCTGAGTGTTATTGTGAATAGGGTTAATTTATAATCTTTGCTGAAAACTTGAATGCTGGCTTTACATATTTACAACAACAAGAGCAAACAAAGTTTGTAAAAGTTTTTCTTTATCACTTTCAGTTTATCAACTGAATTGCTTAAGGACAAGCAAAGGTTTAAGCTTGGGGGAGTTGATACGTCTCCAACGTATCTACTTTTCCAAACACTTTTGCCCTTGTTTTGGACTCTAATTTGCATGATTTGAATGAAACTAACCCGGACTGACGCTGTTTTCAGCAGAACTGCCATGGTGTTGTTTATTGTGCAGAAAACAAAAGTTCTCAGAATGACCTGAAAATCCACGGAGATAACTTTTGGAAAATATAAAAAATACTGGCGAAAGAATCAAGGCCAGGGGGCCGACACCCTGTCCACGAGGGTGGGGGGCGCGCCCCCTCCCCCTGGGCGCACCCCGTTGTCTCGTGGGCCCCCTGCGGCTACACCGACCTCAACTCCAACTCTATATATTCTGTTTCGTGGAGAAAAAAATCAGAGAGAATGTTTCATCGCATTTTACAATACGGAGCCGCTGCCAAGCCCTAATCTGTCTCGGGAGGGCTGATTTGGAGTCCGTTCGGGGCTCCAGGGAGGGGGATTCGTCGCCGTCGTCATCATCAACCATCCTCCGTCACCAATTTCATGATGCTCACCGCCGTGCGTGAGTAATTCCATCGTAGGCTTGCTGTACGGTGATGGGTTGGATGAGATTTACCATGTAATCAAGTTAGTTTTGTTAGGGTTTGATCCCTAGTATCCACTATGTTCTGAGATTGATGTTGCTATGGCTTTGCTATGCTTAATGCTTGTCGGTAGGGCCCAAGTGCCATGATTTCAGATATGAAGCTATTATGTTTTCATGAATATATGTGAGTTCTTGATCCTATCTTGCAAGTCTATAGTCACCTATTATGTGTTATGATCTAACAACCCCAAGTGACAATAATCGGGATACTTCTCGGTGATGACCGTAGTTTGAGGAGTTCATGTATTCACTAAGTGCTAATGCTTTGGTCCGGTTCTCTATTAAAAGGAGGCCTTAATATCCCTTAGTTTCCATTAGGACCCCGCTGCCACGGGAGGGTAGGACAAAAGATGTCATGCAAGTTCTTTCCCATAAGCACGTATGACTATATTCGGAATACATGCCTACATTACATTGATGAACTGGAGCTAGTTCTGTGTCACCCTATGTTATAGCTATTACATGAGGAATCGCATCCGACATAATTATCCATCACTGATCTAATGCCTACGAGCTTTTCACATATTGTGCTTCTCTTATTTACTTTTCCGTTGCTACTGTTACAATTACTACAAAACTGCTATCTTTACTTTTGCCATTGTTACTGTTACTATCATACTACTTTGCTACTAAATACTTTGCTGCAGATACTAAGTTATCCAGGTGTGGTTGAATTGACAACTCAACTTCTAATACTTAAGAATATTCTTTGGCTTCCCTTGTGTCGAATCAATAAATTTGGGTTGAATACTTTACCCTCGAAAGCTGTTGCGATCCCCTACACTTGTGGGTTATCAATGGGCATCCAAGAGGGATATAATAAAAACTTTCATATAAAGTGCATTGAATACTATTAGAAGTTTGATTCCTTATGATTGTTTTGAGATATGAAGATGGTGATATTAGAATCATGCTAGTGAGTAGTTGTGAATTTGAGAGATATTGTGTTAAAGTTTGTGATTCCCGTAGCATGCACGTATGGTGAACCGTTATGTGATGAAGTTGGAGCATGATTTATTTATTGATTGTCTTCCTTATGTGTGGAGGTCGGGATCGCGCGGTTGTTAACTCCTACCAACCCTTCCCCTAGGAGCATGCGTGTAGTACTTTGTTTTGATGACTTGCAGATTTTTGCAATAAGTATGTGAGTTCTTTATGACTAATGTTGAGTCCATGGATTATACGCACTCTCACCCTTCCACCATTGGTAGCCTCTCTTGTGCCGCTCAACTCTCGCCGGTATCATACACCACCATATACCTTCCTCAAAACAGCCACCATACCTACCTATTATGGCATTTCCATGGCCATTCTGAGATATATTTCCATGCAACTTTCCACAGTTCCGTTTATTATGACACGCTCCATCATTGTTATATTGCTTTGCATGATCATGTAGTTGACATCGCATTTGTGGCAAGGCCACCATTCATAATTTTTCATACATGTCACTCTTGATTCATTGCACATCCCGATACACCGCCGGAGGCATTCATATAGAGTCATATTTTGTTCTAAGTATTGAGTTGTAATTTCTGAGTTGTAAGTAAATAAAAGTGTGATGATCTTCATTATTAGAGCATTGTCCCGAGTGAGGAAAGGATGATGGAGACTATGATTCCCCCACAAGTCGGGATGAGACTCCGGACGAAAAAAAGAAAAAAAAGAAAAAAAAGGCCATAGAAAAAGGGGAAAAGGCCCAAATAAAAAAAGGAGAGAAAAAGAGAGAAGGGGCAATGCTATTGTCCTTTTACCACACTTGTTCTTCAAAGTAGCACCATGATCTTCATGATAGAGAGTCTCCTATGTTGTCACTTTCATATACTAGTGGGTGCTTTTCATTATAGAACTTGGCTTGTATATTCCAATGATGGGCTTCCTCAAACTGCCCTAGGTCTTCGTGAGCAAGCAAGTTGGATGCACACCCACTTAGTTTCCTTTTGAGCTTTCATACACTTATAGCTCTAGTGCATCCGTTGCATGGCAATCCCTACTCACTCACATTGATATCTATTTATGGGCATCTCCATAGCCTGTTGATACACCTAGTTGATGTGAGATTATCTTCATCCTTTTGTCTTCTCCACAACCACCATATTCTATTCCACCTGTAGTGCTATGTCCATGGCTCACGCTCATGTATTGCGTGAAAGTTGAATAAGTTTGAGAATACTAAAGTATGGAACAATTGCTTGGCTTAAACCGGGGTTGTGCATGATTTAAATATTTTGTGTGATGAAGATAGAGTATAGCCAGACTATATGATTTTGTAGGGATAACTTTATTTTGCCATGTTATTTTGAGAAGACATAATTACTTTGTTAGTATGCTCGAAGTATTATTATTTTTATGTCAATATTAAACTTTTGTCTTGAATCTTTCAGATCTGAACATTCATGCCACAATAAAGAAAATTACATTGATAATTATGTTAGGTAGCATTCCACATCAAAAATTCTGTTTTTATCATTTACCTACTCGAGGACGAGCATGAATTAAGCTTGGGGATGCTTGATACGTCTCCAACGTATCTATAATTTTTTATTGTTCCATACTATTATATTATCCATCTAGGATGTTTTTTATGCGTTTATATGCTATTTTATATGATTTTTGGGACTAACCTATTAACCTAGAGTCCAGTGCCAGTTTCTGTTTTCTCCTTGTTTTTGAGTTTTACAGAAAAGGAATACCAAATGGAGTCCGATTGACGTGCCAATTTTTGATGATTTTTTATGGACCAAAAGAAGCTCCTGGAGTGAAAGAGTTGGGCCAAAAGAGTCACATGCTGCCCACGGGGGTGGGGGCACGCCCACCCCCAATGGGCACGCCCACCTGTCTCGTGGACAGCCCGGAGACCTCCCTGACTTGTTCCCGACGCAAAAAATTCCTATAAATACTGAAACATCCAGAAAATAACCTAGATCGGGAGTTCCGTCGCCACAAGCCTCTGTAGCCACCAAAAACCAATCGGGACCCTGTTCCGGCACCCTGCCGAAGGGGGGATCCCTCACCAGTGGCCATCTTCATCATCCAGGCGCTCTCCATGACAAGGATGGAGTATTTCACCCTCGGGGCTGAGGGTATATACCACTAGCTATGTGTTTGATCTCTCTCTCTCTCTCTCGTGTTCTTGATTTGGCATGATCTTGATGTATCACAAGCTTTGCTATTATAGTTTGATCTTATGATGATTCTCCCCCTCTACTCTCTTTTAATGGATTGAGTTTTCCCTTTGAAGTTATCTTATAGGATCGAGTCTTTAAGGATTTGAGAACACTTGATGTATGTCTTGCATGTGCTTATTCTTGGTGACAATGGGATATTCACGTGATCTACTTGATGTACGTTTTGGTGATCAACTTGTAGGTTCAGTGACCTTGTGAACTTATGCATAGGGGTTGGCACACGTTTTCGTCTTGACTCTTCGGTAGAAACTTTGGGGCACTCTTTGAAGTACTTTGTGTTGGTTGAATAGATGAATCTAAGATTGTGTGATGCATATCGTGTAATCATGCCCACGGATACTTGAGGTGACACTGGAGTATCTAGGTGACATTAGGTTTTTGGTTGATTTGTGTCTTAAGGTGTTATTCTAGTACTAACTCTATGATAGATCGAACGGAAAGAATAGCTTCATGTTATTTTACTATGGACTCTTGAATAGATTGATCAGAAAGGATAACTTTGAGGTGGTTTCGTACCCTACAATAATCTCTTCGTTTGTTCTCCACTATTAGTGACTTTGGAGTGACTCTTTGTTGCATGTTGAGGGATAGTAATACTATCCAATTATGTTATTATTGTTGAGAGAACTTGCACTAGTGAAATTATGAACCCTAGGCCTTGTTTCCTAGCATTGCAATACCGTTTGTGCTCACTTTTGTCATTAGTTACCTTGCTGTTTTTATATTTACAGATTACAAAAACCTATATCTACCATCCATATTGCACTTGTATCACCATGTCTTCACCAAACTAGTGCACCTATACAATTTACCATTGTATTGGGTGTGTTGGGGACACAAGAGAATCTTTTTTATTTGGTTGCAAGGTTGTTTGAGAGAGACCATCTTCATCCTACGCCTCCCACAGATTGATAAACCTTAGGTCATCCACTTGAGGGAAATTTGCTACTGTCCTACAAACCTCTGCACTTGGAGGCCCAACAACGTCTACAAGAAGAAGGCTGCGTAGTAGACATTGATACGTCTCCAATGTATCTATAATTTTTGATTGCTCCATGATACTTTATCTACTGTTTTGGACTATATTGGGCTTTATTTTCCACTTTTATATTATTTTTGGGACTAGCCTATTAACCGGAGGCCCAGGCCAGAATTGTTGTTTTTTGCCTATTTCAGTATTTCGAAGAAACCGAATATCAAACGGAGTCCAAACGGAATAAAACCTTCAGGAACGTGATTTTCTCACCGAACGTGATCCAGGATACTTGGACCCTGGTCCAAGGAATAAGCGAGGAGGTCAAGAGGGTGGGGGCGCCCCCCCCCTCCTGGGCGCGCCCCCTGCCTCCGCTGGAACCTTCTGTATCCGCGAGATCCCATCTTGGGGCCTGTTTTGGAGCTCCGCCAGAGAGGGCATCTACCACAGAGGGCTTCTACATCAACACCATAGCCTCTCAGATGAAGTGTGAGTAGTTTACTTCAGACCTTCGGGTCCATAGCTAGTAGCTAGATGGCTTCTTCTCTCTTTTTGGATCTCAATACAATGTTCTCCCCCTCTCTTGTGGAGATCTATTCGATGTAATCTTCTTTTTGCGGTGTGTTTGTTGAGATCGATGAATTGTGGGTTTATGATCCAGCTTATCTATGAATCATATTTGATTCTTATCTGAATTATTTTATGTATGATTGAGTTATCTTTGCAAGTCTCTTCGAATTATCCGTTTGGTTTGGCCAACTAGATTGGTAGTTCTTGCAATGGGAGAAGTGTTTAGCTTTGGGTTCAATCTTGCGGTGTCCTTACCCAGTGACAGAAAGGGTTGCAAGGCATGTATTGTATTGTTGCCATCGAGGATAACAAGATGGGTTTTTTTATCATATTGCATGAATTTATCCCTCTACATCATGTCATCTTGCTTAAAGCGTTACTCTGTTTTTAACTTAATACACTAGATGCATGCTGGATAGCGGTCGATGAGTGGAGTAATAGTAGTAGATGCAGACTCGTTTCGATCTACTTGTCTCGGACGTGATGCCTATATACATGATCATACCTAGATAATCTCATAATTATTCATTTTTCTATCAATTGCTCAACAGTAATTTGTTCACCCACCATAGAATACTTATGCTCTTGAGAGAAGCCACTAGTGAAACCTATGGCCCCCGGGTCTATTCTCATCATATCAATCTCCATTACTTTATTACTTGCTTTGTTTTTACTTTGCCTTTTACTTTTTACTTTGCATCTCTATATCAAAAATACCAAAAATATTATTTATCATCTCTATCAGATCTCACCCTCGTAAGTAACCGTGAAGGGATTGACAACCCCTAATCGCGTTGGTTGCGAGTAGCTATCGTTTTGTGTAGGTACGAGGGACTCGTGCGTGATCTCCTACTGGATTGATACCTTGGTTCTCAAAAACTGAGGGAAATACTTACGCTACTTTACTGCATCATCCTCTCCTCTTCGGGGAAATCCAACGCAGTGCTCAAGAGTTAGCAGACATCAGCTAGATGGCATCCTCTCTCTCCCTTGATTATCAATACAATGGTCTCTTGGAGATCCATATGATGTAAGTGTTTTGCGGTGTGTTTGTTGGGATCCGATGAACCTTGAGTTTATGATCAGATCTATGTTTTTATCCATGAAAGTTATTTTTATCTTATTTGATCTCTTATATGCATGATTTCTTATAGCCTCATATTTCTTCTTCGTTATTTTGGTTTTGTTTGGCCAACTTGATCTATTTATCTTGCGATGGGAAGAGGTGCTTTGTAGTGGGTTCGAACTTATGGTGCTTGATCCCAGTGACAGAAGGGGAACCGACACGTATGTATCATTGCTACTAAGGATAACAAGATGAGATCTATATCTCCACAATAGATAAACGGATCTCGTCTACATCATGTCATCGTTCTTATTTCATTACTTTGTTTTCTCATGAACTTAATACACCAGATGCATGTTGGATAGTGGTTGATGTGTGGAGTAATAGTAGTAGATCCAGGCTAGAGTCAGTCTACTAATCTTGGACGTGATGCCTATATAATGATCATTGCCTGGATATCGTCATGATTATTTGAAGTTCTATCAATTGCCCAACAGTAATTGTTTTCCCACTGTTTGCTATTTTTTTCGAGAGAAGCCACTAGTGAAACCTACGGCCCGGGTCTCTTTTCATCATATTTGCCTTTGTGATCTATTTTCCCATGCATTTATTTTCTGATCTATTAAACCAAAAATACAAAAATACCTTGATGTAATTTATTTGTTCCGCGATCTATTTATCATATCTACCACTTTACCTCACGTTTTTGCCTATCTTGAGGCGTCGTACCCGGAAGGGATTGACAACCCCTTTAACACATCAGGTTGCGAGTATTTGTTATTTGTGTGCAGGTGTTGTTTACGTGGTGTGAGGAGGTTCTCCTACTAGTTCAATAACCTTGGTCTCATCACTGAGGGAAATACCTACTATCTCTATACTGCATCATCCCTTCCTCTTTGGGGAAATACCGACGTAGTTCTAGCAGACATCAAAAGGAATTTCTGGCACCATTGCCGGGGAGGATCTTCAACATCAACCAGGTTCCTAATCACAAATCTCATATCCTCACAATTTACATTATTTGCCATTTGCCTCTTGTTTTCCTCTCCCCCACTTCACAAAAATTTGTCGTTTTATTCGCCCTTTTTTCCGTTCACCCTTTTCTCGTCAGATTTGTTTTTCGTGTGCAATCTTGCTTATCACCTTTTGTCATTATGGATTTATCTTCTTCTATTACATGCACCCCTGAGAACGAGGTTCTCAACTTCAAACAAAGGGGAGGCAAAAATTTAAAATATGCTTGGTATAGGATTTGCGATGCTCACAATAGATCTATCCGCAAGCAATCTACCATTGTTCTTCTTCGTTGTCTTTATGTGGGCATTACCACTTGGTATAGATTCGTACTTGATACGATTGCCGGTGGGAATTTCTTGATGTGTCCTACTCTTGATGCTTTTAATACTTTGGGAAATTTAGTGGGTTCACCACCACTCGTGATCAATGAAACACTATTGACTCTCGAGCATGTTATGGAAAGACTAGATACTATTGAAAAGAAAATTCTTACCGTAGATTCAGGTTTTGATCCTATGGAACTGTGGGTTATGGGCCCACCATGTGGATTAAAAGTAGGAAGGGCGCTGACATTTTGCACGATCATGATAGCAAGGCATGTCAGAGAATAGCCTGCCAGTTATGTTGGCCAGAATGTTGGTACCAAGGGCGAGGGACGCAGAGAACCATTTTCCTGGTCGTTGAATGAGGCAGACCTATAGGCAAAGTTCTCGTCCATCGGTGGTTACCGGAATGTTATCAACAATAGTAATAGGGTCTTTCTGACAAAGTGGTTCACTAGGGTGTTTACTTAAGCAGTGAATTATTACTGCTTAGATCATATAAATCATCAGAAAGATTAAACAAAACAATGGAAAGGAAAATGTGTTTAAACACATATTTCAGGGGTATATCCTTCCCAAGGACAAGCAGAGTGTGATATCCATGACAGGGTATATCATAGAAAATCCTTTAGGTAAGGGGAGAGAAATTTCATGACCTTACCCATACAATGGTGTTTGGATAATTGATAAGGAAAATTTAGCATTGTGCTTCAATTGTTTTTGTTGAAAATCGGAGTACCACAGACATGCATCGAGATAGCATTGACATGGTCATCAGGTAAATGTTAGTCTTTGGATTCACAAAGGATCCATCAGGGACAACTTATAGAATAAGTCTTACGATTTCCTTATGGAAGAATGGCTAAGCTTGCTAAAAAGAAAAGTATAACAACAGGTCCTCCGTTCAGGTGTGCTATGCATGACATCACCTTACTAGGTCATATATAGACCAATGTTATAACTATTGGAAACATGTTCCAACCATCATATCTGATCGAGATTCAGATTTGATTGGTTTCAGCATACCTTAGACTCGGGATGCCTGAGAAGAAAAGGTGTGACACAAATTAACGAGAAGACATCGTAAGATTCTCGGGAAATGAACTATGGAAGCGAGTTCTAAAACAAGAGTTCATCAATAAACCATGGAGAGGATGAGGAGGTGGCTCACCGACAATTCATCGAGATTTCCAAAGGATGGATTTCCACAATTATGTGAACAAGGTAACATATTGGACATGTCGAAGTATATAACGAAGTATGTTCAAGGAGATCATACTCGAGTGAACATTGATCAAAACGTGCACCTAGAATATGGACTAAGTAGTACGATCGATGTTAGAATGGTGATTCAATAATCAGTAGTCTAAGAATCAAGCTATCGACCATTAACTCCAAGCAATAGGGTTGCTATAACTTTTGAAGTTACACCTCATGGACCATTTGTTTGCATTCCGGTTATAAACAACACGGGGACCAAGAAGGAATGGTGATGGTGAGAAGTATCACTTGTATCAAGAATTCTCAAGAGGTGGTGAAATTCCCACAACATTCTTAACAAAAAAGTGGTAATATTCCAAGGTAAAGAAGAAAAAATGCTGGATAGCAAGGAACTCAAGGTATAACACAAAACACGAACAAGTTTTTGTTGGAGGAAGGCAATAAAGTGGCCGATGATAACACAAATCATCATGGTAAAGGATGGTACTTCTCATCGTGAATTCGATTGATATCCTGGAAGAGCTCATAAGTTTGATGATGATCATGACACATTTGTCGAGAGAATTCATGAAGATGTAATCAATCGGCGATGACATCAAGTCAAAGGAATGATGAAGCGAAATGTTATTGGAACCATGGGTACGGCACATACTCGAAATCAAGCTTGTTGTTCAAGGAGAAATGATATGATGAGGAAAATCAATGTAAGTTTAGCTCATCATCGAAAATTGTGCTCCGGGAAGAAGGACCAGGTAGCACAGTTAAAAGTTTGCATGATAATAATATAGCCGATCAGGCTAGGAATGACTTGAAGGATTATTAAACTTGTAAGCAATGAAAATTACTTAGGTTTATCGAACCGGACTGCGGAATCGGTTCACTATCGGTGTTCTCGGTTGACGACAACCTAGAACCCAGGAAAATAGGAATCAATGAGAAATAACAGTTGATGAAGAACCCATTAGAAGTTATGTAGTTCTATGATATTCTCGAGATATCAGTGGGTAAACCCCGAAGGTAGAGCAGAGTAGAGGTTGGGCAGGCGTATTGATCTGCAAAAGACAAGTATTTTAACTTGTCTGAGAAATGGGATCAAAGAAGAACAATATGGTCGGAACCGCGATTGCAAAAGTCCAAATCACGGATATAGGATCAAATTATACCAAGGGAATATTTAATTTAAGAGAAGATTTAATGATAAGATCTACATCGTGTCCATGGGCATGAACACAAAGTTCAAGGTCGATTCCCACTTCTTCAATGCATAACCTTTCATTCACTACTCTATTAAAAATGATTGAGTGCAAAGACCTACCTAGTGAATTACAAAAGGAGTATGAACCTTGGAAAACTTTCGGGTTCACACAGATTAAGGAAGGCATAGGTTCAACCCATCGGGGCATCTTAGAAATATATACCACAAGCTTCGAGAGTAATTATCACCAGCTCAAAAGCAGAGCATGGTTGGCCAAAGAGAATAGGATTTACAATGGCATTAAGTATCAAAGAAAGAACTTCTCGAAGTTATTTGTATATGAAGGACACTGTTGGATGATAATTCAACAAAGGATCTGATGGTCCATAACGGGGCTGATGTGAGCATCGGCACACGATCAGAGGATGAAACAAAGCACATGCTTTGGATTATGGAAACAACTGACTAATTCAAAGCTCAAAGGCAAAGGAATTAAGATTTCCAAATCAAGAGATCGGGAGCAAGGGCTCTGGTTAAGGATAGATAAGTCAAGTAGGCTTTGAGGAACAATCGATGGCAATTTGATTGGTCGAGATCCAGATCCTGTTTAAAATGACGTCTTAGCTGGAAGGATGGATTCTAGGATCTGACTGAGGATTGCGAGCATTCGCATCATATTGAATCAAGGGACTCAAGATGATAAGGCAAAGGACGTCGATGAATATTGTTAAGCATTTGGAATTAACCATAATGCAGGCAGACAAGAATTTCAAGAGACATAGGCTGTAGAGGATTCTCGATAGATCAGATAGAATTTCTAAGAATTTGTGAGACACCTAAACAACTGGGGATGGACGGATCCCTGGTAAGTGCGAGGAATAGTTCGTGGGGGTATTATGCGGAAAAGAGCTGCAAAGCAGTAGGCTCAAAGGATTCTCGGAATATCAGAGAATTATTTAGGGTATCAAGTAATAACAAGGGCAAGTGGGAATGAAGGTATGAACGGCAAACGTAAGTTGTTATCCATAAGGATTTATTGGTGGTCGGGAATAGCAAAAGCGGTGGGCACAAAGTCTCGAGAGAACATCAGAGAGTATCTTCAAAATATTCTGGTGCAATAGGCGATCATCTGTAATAAGGAGATCCCCGGGAGAAAGTTGTTACGAGAAGCTGATGTTAGAGTTTTAGCAAAAATCTTTTAACCCGAATAGAAGAGAGATCAGAATCCCAGAGTATAGACGAGGAATAAAAGATCCTAATACCACCCAATGGCGGCGTGGGCCCGTAAGACACACAAACATGTTAGTAAAAGTTTTTCAGTGACTAGACTCGACTTCGGCCAAAGAGTTTGGAAGAAGGATTTCTATAGGCAGTCAGCTCTGATACCAACTTGTGACGCCCCGATTTGACCGTACACTAATCATACACGCAAATGTGTACGATCAAGATCAGGGACTCACAGGAAGATATCACAACACAACTCTAGACACAAATTAAAATAATGCAAGCTTTATATTATAGGCCAGGGGCCTCGAGGGCTCAAATACATCAGCTCGAATACAAACGAGTCAGCAGAAGCAACAATATCTGAGTACAAACATAAGTTAAACAAGTTTGCCTTAAGAAGGCTAGCACAAACTGGGATACAAATCGAGAAAGAGGCGCATGCCTCCTGCCTGGGATCCTCCTAAACTACTCCTGGTCGTCAGCGGCATGCACGTAGTAGTAGGCACCCTCGGTGTAGTAGGGGTCATCGTCCATGGTGGCGTCTGGCTCATGGGCCCCAGCATCTGGTTGCGATAACCGAGAAGAAGAGGAAAGGGGGGAAAGAGGGAGCAAAGCAACCATGAGTACGTATCCAAAGTACTCGCAAGCAAGGATCTATACTACATATGCATTGGTGTCTGTATAAAGGGGTAATGTTGGTGGACTGAACTGCAGACTGCCAGAATAAGAGGGGGAAAGCTAGTCCTATCGAAGACTACACTTCTAGCAGCCTCCATCTTGAAGCATGTAGAAGAGAGTAGCTGGTAAGTTCACCAAGTATCATCGCATACCATAAACCTACCCGGCGATCCTCCCCTCATCGCCCTATGGGAAAGCGATCACCGGGTTGTCTCTGGAATTTGTCTAGGTGTGTTTTATTAAGTATCTGGTTTTAATTGTCATAAGGTCGAGGTACAACTCCGGGTCGTCCTTTTACCGAGGGACACGGCTATTCGAATAGCTAAACTTCCCTGCAGGGGTGCACCACATTTCCCAACACGCTCGATCCCTCTGGCCCGTCACACTTTCCTGGGTCATGCACGGCCTCAGAAGATCAACACGTCGCAGCCCTACCTAGGCACAACAGAGAGGTCAGCACGCCGGTCTAAATCCTATGCGCGCAGGGGTCTGGCCCCATCGCCCATTGCACACCTGAACGTTGCGTATGCGGCCGGTGAGCAGACCTAGCAACCTCCATTACAAAGGAAGTTGCGTTACGCGGTCCAACCCGGCGCGCGCCGCTCAGTCGCTGACGTCAAGAAGGCTTCGGCTGATACCACGACGTCGACTGCCCATAACTGTTCCCCGCGTAGTTGGTTAGTGCGTATAGGCCAGTTGCCATACTCAGATCAAATACCAAGATCTCGTAAGCATGTTATTTTGAAGTAACCACTGACGGCGACCAGGGTCCGGGCCCACCTATCTCCAAGGTGGTCACAACCGGCCATGTCGCTCCGCCACAAAGTAACACTCTGGAGCTGTCGGGAACCCAGGTCCACCACTACCTGGATGGAACCACCTGTCTTTTCAGCCCGCATATACGAATCAATTGCGGGTACTCTACAAGCTGACCCGACTTTAACCACCACCTGTATAGTATGTATGTATGTATGTACCCATGATCACCTCCCGAGTGATCACGGCCCAATAGTATAGCATGGCAGACGAACAAGAATTGTATACTAAGCATTTAGGATATCAAGTAAAGGTATCAACAATTGTAGCAACAATGACAGGCTATGCAACAGAATAGGAGCTATCGAATCAACAACAGTAGCAAATCTAATGCAAGAATAAGACAGAAGAGAGTGGGCGATATCTGGTTGATCAGAGGGGGTTTGCTTGTCTGGTTGCTCTGGCAAGAAGGAGGGTCGTCAGTGACGTAGTCGTACTCAGTGGCATCAATGCCGGTATCCGGGTCTACAGGAGAAGAAGAGGGGGGAAGAAACAGTAAATACGAATCAAACAAAGCATCACAAAATATAAGAAGGCAAAACGTGGTGCCAGGGGTGATCTAACGCGGGGATAGGTGATACCGGCAAAGGGGGAAAACATCCTGGAAGGTATTCCCGGTGTTTGGCATATTCAGACGGATGAAATAGAGGTGGATTTTTGCATGTACGCTATGCTAGGGACGTGCAGTGGACAAACGGACTGCATATTTAGATTTGTCTCGTCGTTCTAAGCAACTTTCATGTACAAAGTATTTTCATTCGAGATACGGTTTTTTTATATGATTTTTTCAAAGTTTTATTGAATTTTTAGGGTTATTTAATTTCGAAATAATCACATAATACTTTTGTCACCTAGCTCTAGTCTAGACAGAGTGTATGACGGGTGGGGTCCAGGAGGGTCCAGTCAACTGTTGACCAATCAACAGTTGACTGGTCCACTGGGTCAAAGTGGACCCATATGTCATTGTCATATATGTTTTAACATAGTTTTATTAACTTACCTAACTAATTACTTAACTAACTGATTACTTAATTCCTAATTAATTCTTTAGTTTATTTTTTATTCTTTTTTTATTTCTTTTCTCATTTTTTATGGGGGGGGGGTCCTGGACAGAGGCAGCGCTACAGCCGCATCAGTCAGGGTGAGCAGCAGCATCAGTCGGCGGGGTCGCTGGTGGAAGCGGGCACGAGCGCGTGCTGGTGAGCGGCAGCCGGCGGCGAGTGGCAGCCGGACGCGGAGCAGAGCCAAGGAACAGCGGGCGCAGGCGGCGGAAGGCAGACGCGGTTGGGAGTGCGCAGCCAAAGCAGGAGGCGCGCGGTGCGAGCGGGAGGGGGCCGCAGTGGCTAGCCAAAGCACGGGCGGGCACGGGGCAGCGGGCGCGCGCGCCCGGACGAGGTAGGTCGCGGCGAGGGCACGGGAGCGGAGCTCTGGGTGTGGGGGCGAAAGCGGCGACACTGCCGACGGCGGGCCAGGGGGCGCGCGAGCACGCGTGGAAGCGACACAGGGCAGTAGGTGGGCGAGCGCAGCGGTGTGTGGGCGCAGCTAGTGCACGCCCAAACGGCGCGGAGCACGGCCAGGGGAAGGCGGGCGCGGTGGCACACGTAGGGGTACGGTCCTGGCGCGGTGGTTGCGTCCTACAGCGACGGGAGCAAGGGGAAAGGCGGGGGATCCGGAGGAGGGGCTCACAGGGGAGGTCATGGAGGTGTTGACGGGGCCGGGGACGGTCGAGAGGCACGGATCGACAATGGCGTGTGGAGGTTGTAGTTGTGGAAGAAGAATAGCAGGCGCCGCCTCGGCGGCTCCTTAGTCCCGATCCAGTAGCGCAGTCGAGGTAGAAGACGGCGACGTAGCTCTCGGACATCCTTGCGCGGCTTGGGAAGGCCGGTGGAAGCGTGTGCGACGGTGACACGGCGACGACGACGACGGTCGAGCTCAGGGGAGAGAGCGTGGGGTGCGATGGGGAAAACCAGAGAGGCCTAGGGTTAGCAGGGGGTCGGGGACGATCTTATCCCCGCGGGGGATAGGGCGGATGCTCGGGACGCGGCCATCCGAGCAATGGACGAGGTTTCATTTTATTTGGGAAAGTTTATACATTTGTTTACTTTGAAGAGGTCATTTTATTTTCTGTTATACCACTTATTAATTTCCTAGGAATTTATTTTCGAGCCCAATGAAGTTGGTTTCAACATGAAGATGATCAGGGGAATTTATAGAATTATTTGAACATTTTAGTTTTACTGTTTGACGAACTAATTATTTTGACTTTATTCTAAAATTTGAATTTGAACTCGGTTTGGACCAAAGTGCGGTTTAGCAAATTAATTGCGATGATATGGCACCGTTAGGGTGTGATTATTGTAGCTTAACTATCAGGGTGTTACATGTTGGCCGGAGACTGCTGTAAACATTTGATCTATTTTGGTATAACCAGTGAACCAAGAGATATGAGTTGAATGAATCCTTCAACATGCATGTGTTTTCTGCCTGCAGGCTTATCTTCACCAATATACTGTTTGTCAAATAGTAGTGAAGTGATATGTGGCCATCTTGTAGGCACAGATAGATCATGGAGGCCTTGGACTGGTCACCATTTATATAGCAAGACAAGATGATGGAAGCAAAATATTTTCCATCGTGCATCAACTTTTATATGTTTGACTTCTTTAGGTGTTTACAGCATACTTATTTGTCTCTTTATTTTTCTGAAATTTCTGGCCAAATTGATTATTAGTTGCAGCGAGCACCTGGTAAGAGAAGAACATTATGTAGTGATGCTTAATTTGGTAGCTAAGATTATCTCCAAATTAACTCCGGCAGTAGTTAATGGTCGTTCTAGATTCGCTCTTCTGGAAATCAATTTTCCTTGTTTTACTAACATTTAAACAGTTTAAGCAGAAGATAATTATAAATGCCCCGCAACAAAAAAATAATTACAAATGGGAAATGGAGTAAAACAAAAGAAAGAAAGAAAGACATTTTTAGGGTAAAAGAAACAAAGGGATTGCAATACCGATTGGTGTAGGTGCAGTTCTGGACTATGGGCTGGACACATGATCAAACCCCCCACATGCAATGCATCTTGATTGAGGCCCATTGGCCATGCAATCCCAACATTAGGCCATGCAGCGAGGCACACCTGAGAATCAACCTAAGTTTAGGTATAAGTGCCAAAAATCTGCCAAGATTTAGGTAAAAAATAGCTTGATTTGTCATCTTCGAGAAAATCTTCAAACTACCCGTCCTGAGGCAGGATCTAGGCATGTTTCCTCACCCGAGGCTCAGTTTTGGGCTGTTTCTTCTCTCTTGCCTGTCTGAATCAGGTTACTACTGCATGCATGTTCCTTGAATCAATGTGGTAGCTACCGACGTGTGGCTAGTTCGTTTGTAGCTGCAGGCTGCTCACCATAGATTGGTGTAGTAATAACTTGTCAAATGTGTGCAAAATAAAATAGCTTGCCAAATCTAGTTGGTTCATATTTACCATGCTAATACCTCTTAACTGAAGTACAATTTGTTTCATATTTGCCATGCTAACGTTTCTTGATCAGTTTTGCTAGAACTCATCTAGATGAGATATAATTTGATCTCATTCACCTTTTATAGCCATTGGATGTGATGTTATAAGATGCGTGTGTGCTGACGTGGGTTGTACCTATTCTTGTTTTCAAAGTGAAAAAGACCAAACTATATCTCATCTAGATGAGTTCTAGGTACTCCCTTTCTTGATTGAGCACAGTTTGCTTACACATTTCATATTTGTGCTTCTACGGTATGTTTAGTTTGCCATTTTATTACACTATTATTAATAAATCATACACTGTTCACTCGTTATAGTGCTACTTGTCTCTGGACACTAATATATAATGTGACCCGGGGGTCACTCCTTTGGGCAAGAAGTCACCCTTGGTCAAGAAGGTATTTACTTGGCCAAGGGGGCATGCACTCACGCACACACTACAAAAGCTCATATACATCCATCCACACTCTCACGGGCTCACTTAGCCACAACATCCATCCATGCCCATTCGGTCACAAGACCACCCACGCAACACACACTCACACTCATATGCATGAGGCATGAAGCTCGCAGCCGGCCTCTACTTCGACCTTAGCGTGACCAGCCGGCCTCTCCTCCGACCTGACGGCCACGCGCGTCGGGGCAGCCCGTCAGGGCCAGCCGCCGTCCGCACGTCGACCCGCGCATCGCCCTGCGCCGGCCGTCTCCGCCCTGCTCCGATCGGGACTCCTGCATCGCCCCGACCCAGCGGTCTCGCGCCATGCGGTGGCCAATCATAGACGTCGTTCGCACGTCAGACCGCCCATCGATTTACGTCACCTGCCTCTGTCGCGACTGCACGGTGGTCCTACGGTCTGCCTCGCTGGCCTCGTCCCCGACTGCGTCGGGCCGGCTGCGTTAGGCTTGTCAGCTGCCCCAGCTCGGGCACCACTGCTACGTTGGTCACTAGGGCTTCGCTGCCTGGGCACCGGCGCTGTTTTGGTAGACTGGGTGCCGACACTGACGCGCTCGTCCGCACGTCGTCCCATGCCGTCCGTCATCCTTATCTTGGACTCCGCCGTCACCCCGCCTCCATCAAGCGGTGTCCCCAACCTCGTGCGCGATCGGCTTCATCACCCGCTCGCCGCAGCGATCCGCCTCAACTACGCCACGAGATCGACCTGGCCCGTTGGTTGCGCGCGCCTCCGCGGGTCCCGTGAAGATCGTCCCCGAGTTCAGCGCGCCCTCCATCGATCGAGCAACAGGCTGCCACTAGGTCGCCTCGTTGGGCTACAGCGCCGCCACCCTGCGGTTCTCCTCGCGACTGCATCGACTCGCGCGCCACCGCTGCGTCATCCCTCCGGGGCGTAGTGTCGCGATGCGCGGTCCCTACTGCCGCCCCAAGGCCGTCCCCACGGTTGAACTGTCCCGCGCTCAGCCGATGCATGTCCCCTTCGTGCTCCGTTTTCTAAAGTTTTTTTTTAGTTTCGTTAGGGTTTGTGTCCTGTTCTAAGATGCGAGCTTGAGACAGCTCTCCGCAGATGGAATAAGGTCCTCCTCGCCTAGCCCCCGTTCCAGTGATGTTTCTAGCATCTTCGGAGGGTGTGCAGAGATTTGTCTCGGGCGGATCTCATGTGATTCGATCGGCATTTGTCTTCGGTGGATTCATGTGGATCCGGTCTTCGTTCGTCTGTGTTCGTGTGTCTACAGGTTGGATCCTTCCGATTTAGGATTCTTTTCATCGTCGGTGTATGTTGTTATGGTGCGCTGGTCCTATGTGGCGTTAGCACGACGACTTCTCGATTGTCTACTACAACAAGGTATGTCCGCGCCAATGACGACGGCGTGCCTTCGGCTCGTTCCAGTGCTTGTAGTCGTTGCTAGGTGATCTACGAACTTGGTTGTATTTTTTACTACTAGTGTTTTTTGTTGGAATCGAAAGTTTTCCTTGCCAAAAAAAATCCAGTTAGAAAATATGAATATATATTCGTATTAATATCAGTATCGGCTAACATTTGATCAGCATTTGTATGCGATAACATTCGTATTACATCATATTTATCCGATAACATTTGTATTACATTCATATTTGTTTAAAATATGAAGATAAGAGCACTATCCGATCGACATGGTTTCTGTACTGGCTTCGTCCACCATCCGCGGCCGGTGACCAGGTAGTACATGCAAGCATGCTATGTGTATTTTGATTGATTGATTGATTGACACCTTTTTTTACACACATGCATGCCATGTGTAAGCAATACTCGATCAGTTCGAGTGTCTCACTCGCGCTTGGCGAGGAGCAGCTGGAGCAGAATCTCGTTGAATGTATCGACCGGTCCGGGGAGGCAGAAGTGGAGGCAGTCGCTCTGCAGCCGCTCGGGCACGCCGCGCGCGAACGGGTCGCGCTTCATGTACACGCCGGGATGCCCGTCCGGCCGCATGGTCGCCAGCTTGGTCACGTCCAGCACCTCAACCCTGGTCGCCCCGCCGTCCCTGGCCGCCGCCGCGGTCGTCTCTTCTCTGACGATGCTTCTAAGCTCGGCGTGCGTGGCGTCCACCTCCCTCTCCCCCTCTGTGTACGGCAGCCTCCTGGCGCACGTGGCGGGGTCGTCCCACGCCTTCTCGAAGTGCGCCGGCGAGAAGGTGGCCACGACCACGGCGCGCGCGCGGCCGGCCGAGGCGAGGCGCCGTATGGACGCCCGGATGGCCTCCCGGTACGGCGAGAGGAAGCCGATCCCGGTGTGGTTGAGCTCGGGGAGGAGGTGCGTCCCGAGCACCTCGCCACCGTTGTAGTAGACGCTAGGGTTCCAGAACCAGTGGCCGGTGCTGACGACGGCCACGTCCATGGTGCCGGCGTCGGCGGACCAGCGGTCGGCGAGCGCGTCGAGGTGCACCGAGTTGTAGGGCAGGCTGTAGTTGTCGCACCTGCCCGTGGCCCGCGCCAGGAACGGCGCCCAGTAGACGGACACCGTGACGTTGTGCGTCGGGAACGCCCAGCGCCAGAACTTGCGCGTCCCGGGCTCCGGGTCGCGGTACACGAGATGGTACGGGAACGACGCACCCAGGAGGCAGACCAGCGACTCGGCCTGGTTCCGCGCCATGGAGTCGCCGACGAAGGCCACGTGCTCGCCGCGGACCGCGCCGAGGAACGCCGCGGCGTCGAAGCCCGGGAGCTGGCACCCGGGCGCCGCCGGTTGCCACCGCCAGTCGAGGTAGCCGGTGTCGGGGCGCCCGTTGCGGACGCAGTTCTCGCTGTCCTTGACGTTGCACTCGGTGCCGTTGTACCGCCGGGCGTGCCCCGCCGCCCGCACCCACTGCCCCTCCGAGTAGTCGCAGCCGGAAGAAGTCGATCCTTCTCCAAGAAACAAGCACAAAAGACTAAAACACACACGACTTGAGCAAAAGTGCAAAACCACACGACGCGCAGACGCGTAGTACCTTCAATGTAGGCGCTGGTGGTGTACTGGAGCAGAGGGGAGACGACGACATTTTCGCGTGCGGCGCGCGGGGAGCAGCAGATGAGGTGGAGGAGAGCCAGGCAGAGCACGGCGGAGAAGAGCCAGGCCAAGACGACTCT
Source organism: Triticum aestivum (assembly GCF_018294505.1). Lineage (NCBI taxonomy): Eukaryota > Viridiplantae > Streptophyta > Magnoliopsida > Poales > Poaceae > Triticum > Triticum aestivum. Next base: position 115,044,020 of record NC_057813.1, read on the forward strand.
GCCATGGTGAGTCGAGGACGGCTTCTGGCTGTGCTGGTGATGCAGTGGCTGGTACGCTCCCATGATCACTAGCTAGCTATCGTAACCACGGCCGAATCGCTCGGGGCTAGGGAGGTTCCAGGGGGGTTGTAACTTTCAGCTAAGCCGGTGTTAATATAGTCAGGAACTAACTCATGGTGGGTGGCTTTGTAGTTTGTACGGAGTACCGTTATTTCGGCTGCCATGCAAACAATTTGTTTGATGATACTAAGGTTTTACGTACACGTGAAGAGCTAGCGATCCTCGGATGCAGCTTGCCGCGCTGACGTGCATGCGGTCGCGGTCAGACGTGAGCTTACGGAAACCTTAATGGTTCTTGAGATTTGGGCAAAGATCGAGAGACTGAATCCATGCAAGTGGCCATTGTCAATGGCTTTCTTGCTCAACGTACGTGCCTAGGTAACTGGGTTATATCGATCGATAGTCCTGTGGCAGGAGGATCCAGCATGGGTTGTAGATCTCCAGGCGATCGAGCGCTAGCAGCGATGTGAACCGTGGGTGAGTCGTGCTTGGGGTCGAGCACTTGGCCGTTGATTTCGACGTTGAGGAGTTCTGACTTTCTCATTCCAGGATTCTCGTTTACCAATGTTGCAGTGGCTTTGTCCAAGCATCGTAAACCCATTCGGTACCGATGTGCTCCGTACAGTTCCGATGCGCGCCGTCCGTTACCCGAGAAAGTATACTTCCGTTGATTTCTCAAATAAGCATCCGGCTCCAGTTTTTTTCTTTTCGAGATAGAGAAACCTCAATCTATTCATCATCTTTTCCAGTTTTTTTTTCAATGTTGTCCAGATTATTGTCATTGAGCACCGGTTAAGAAGAATGACAAGCATGATCAAAAATCAGTTTGTTTCATGCCTGAAAGGTCGACCATGAAAACCATTTTCTTGGTGCGGCAACTTATGGAGAGATGCAGGGAGCAAAAGAAGGACTTGCATATGATGTTCATTGACTTGAAGAAGGCCTATGATAAGATACCGAGGAACGTCATGTGGCATCGACGGCGCTGCGGGTATTCCTGGGACTTCCGAATACCAAAGAATCTCGTGTAAAAAAATATACTACATATATTATACAGTGATGATTTGGCCCATGACTCAATTGCAGCCCAAACTGCGGCAGCCACGCACGAAGCGAGACGCGGCCGAGCGGGCGTCTGGTTAGGCGCGCGAGCGTCCTCGTCTCCAGTCACTGCTCGTCTCCCTCCCCAATCCCAAATCGATCCCCTTTCCCCTCTTCAAGCACTGAAGCCTGAAGGCGGCGGCGGCACTGCTCCAGCGCCCAGGTCCGGCTGGCCCTCTCCTGCGCCGCCGCCTCTCCCTCGACCCCTCACTCCCCTGCCCTCGCCCATCTGCCCTCGCCCCTCGGCCTCTGGCCCTCTCCTCCGCCGCTCCGCGGCTTCGCCAGGCAGCAAGCGTCAGCCGGCGGACAGGCACATCCACTGCACAGCAGCACAGGCAGACTGCATCCAGCCTCCACGGCACGACAGCGCCCTCCACGGCCTCCATCCAGTCTGCGCATCCATCCAGTACTGCATCTACTAGGTATTCATTCCCTCTGTTCTCAAACAAATCTGAAGATTTTTATTTTTTCACTAATTGCTTGTAAATTGAAATTGAACTATCAAATGATTGCTAGATGGACCACAAATGATTGCTAGATGGACACTGAACTACTTCTCTTGTTTGTGATAATGTGATGTAGATGAAGAAGAAGAATGTTAGCTTATTTGAATTGTAGGACAAATCTTCGAAGGCAAGGAAAATAACTTCTACATCCACACCAACTTCTGTTTCCGTTGAGGTTGAGAGCAATCCGCAACTAGCATTAGTACACACACATGATGAAGCTCCGCAACCGGAGAGGGAGAGAGGCTCCCCAACCCCAATTGTAGATGATGAAGCGGTTGATGAAGATGATGAAAAAATGCCCCAATTTGAAGCAGATTTGGCTCCTCTGGAACGTGATCCCGGCAAGCGACTTCCTATATCGTCATATCATGTCAATGGCCAGGATAGAGTTAGAAGGAGATACATTGACTTGGGAGCTTGTCAACCAAAGGATCATAAGTTTGAATCAAAGATTTTAGTGGACATTCTCGTCGCTTTTCTCTACTTGGTTTAAAGATCATAAGTGGCTTGAGTACAGCGTGGAAAAAGAGTCTGCTTTTTCTTTGTTTGCTACTTGTTCAAGGATAAAACAAAAAGTCCCGGAGGAGATGCATTTGTGAATGGTGGATTTAATAATTGGAACATGAAAGCAAGATTGAAGAGGCATATTGGAGTTGTTAGTAGTGCTCATGCTGAAGCTCAAGAAAAATATATGATATGTTCACTACACCTACAACATCAATTAGGGAGTCTATTGCTTCAAACACCTCACAATACAAGGCTTTGTATGAACAGCGTTTGACATGGACACTCAAGTGTGTGAGATTTCTATTGAGCCAAGGCTTGGCATTTAGGGGGCATGATGAAAGTGTAGACTCGCTAAATAAAGGAAATTTCCTTGAGCTTCTAAATTGGCTAGCAGGAAATTTTGAAGAGGTTAACAGGGTTGTTCTCAAGAATGCTCCACAGAACTGCAAGATGACTCACCATGATATACAACAAGAGGTGATAAAATATTGTGCACAAGAGACTACTAAACTAGTCATTGAAGAACTTGATGGTGGTCATTTTGCAATACTTGCAGATGAGTTTAGTGATGTGTATCAGAATGAACAGTTGGCTTCATCTATTTGCTGCTTATGACCAAGAGAAGTTGGTTAGGCTTGCTACAAAGTTTTATCTTTCCGATTTTACAAGTGATGAACTGGCAAGACTTCCATGGCAACTAAACATGTATGTTACTAATGTGCATAGAGATGAAAGGTTTCAAAACCTGAAAAATCTGTGTCGGCTTTTAGTTATGCTTGTTGAGATAAACAAGCATGAACTATATCATATTGTTTACAAGCTTCTTAAGTTGGTATTGATTCTCCCAGTAGCTACTGCTAGTGTTGAAAGGGTATTCTCTTCAATGAGCTATGTGAAGAATAAGCTAAGGAACAAAATGGGTGATGAATATTTGAAAAATTGTTTGGTTACATTTGTTGAGAGAGAATTTTTCAATCAAGTGAAGGATGAAGATGTCATCAATCTCTTCCAGAAAGGCGACTGCAAAGTTATATTGTAAGAAGGATATCATCACTTTATCAATCAAAAGGTACTTTTGTATTCATGTCATTATGGTCTGATACATTGAAATATTGCTACTGCCATTATCCTAGTGTTGTTTTGTTCATATATTGCTTGTGGTCTGTTGTTTGGTTCATATACTATATTTAGAGCAAAAAAAATTGGGTGAATACCCAGCCTTCATTTCCTGGAGCCGCCACTGTCATGTGGTGGGCCTTGGAGAAACACAAAGCCCTAGCAAAATACATTTCCCTCATCAAGGACAGGTACGATAATGTTGTGACAAGTGTCCGAACAAGTGATGTCGACACTGATGACTTCCCGATTAAGATAGGACTACATCAGGGGTGAGCTTTGAGCCCTTATCTTTTTGCCTTGGTGATGGATGAGGTCACAAGGGATATACAAGGAGATATCCCATGGTGTATGCTCTTTGGGGATGATGTGGTGCTAGTTGACGATAGTCGGGCGGGGGTAAATAGGAAGTTAGAGTTATGGAGACAAACCTTGGAATCGAAAGGGTTTAGGCTTAGTAGAACTAAAGCCGAGTACATGATGTGTGGTTTCAGTACTACTAGTGTTGGGGAACGTAGTAATTCAAAAAAATTCCGACGATCATGCAAGATGCATAGCAACGAGACGGGAGAGTGTGTCCACGTACCCTCGTAGACCGAAAGCGGAAGCGTTTAGTAACTCGATTGATATAGTCGAACGTCTTCACGATCCAACCGATCCAAGTACTGTATGTACGGCACCTCCGTGTTCAGCACACGTTCAGCACGATGACGTCCCTCGTGCTCTTGATCCAGTTGAGGACGAGGGAGAGTTCCGTCAGCATGACGGCGTGGCTGAAGGAAATATGCCCTAGAGGCAATAACAAAGTTATTATTTATTTCCTTATATCATGATAAATGTTTATTATTCATACTAGAATTGTATTAACCGGAAACATAATACATGTGTGAATACATAGACAAACAGAGTGTCACTAGTATGCCTCTACTTGACTAGCTCGTGAATCAAAGATGGTTAAGTTTCCTAACCATAGACATGAGTTGTCATTTGATTAACGGGATCACATCATTAGGAGAATGATGTGATTGACTTGACCCATTCTGTTAGCATAGCACCCGATCGTTTAGTGTATTGCTATTGCTTTCTTCATGACTTATACATGTTCCCATAACTATGAGATTATGCAACTCCCGTTTACCGGAGGAACACTTTGTGTGCTACCAAACGTCACAACGTAACTGGGTGATTATAAAGGTGCTCTACAGGTGTCTCCAAAGGTACTTGTTGGATTGGCGTATTTCGAGATTAGGATTTGTCACTCCGATTGTCGAAGAGGTATCTCTGGGCCCTCTCGGTAACGCACATCACTTAAGCCTTACAAGCATTGCAACTAATGAGTTAGTTGCGAGATGATGTATTACGGAACGAGTAAAGAGACTTGCCGGTAACGAGATTGAACTACGTATTGGATACGGACGATCGAATCTCGGGCAAGTAACATACCGATGACAAAGGGAACAACGTATGTTGTTATGCGGTTTGACCGATAAAGATTTTCATAGAATATGTAGGAGCCAATATGAGCATCCAGGTTCCGCTATTGGTTATTGACCGAAAACAGTTCTAGGTCATGTCTACATAGTTCTCGAACCCGTAGGGTCCACACGCTTAACGTTACGATGACAGTTTTATTATGAGTTTATAAGTTTTGATGTACCGAAGGTTGTTTGGAGTCCCGGATATGATCACGGACATGACAAGGAGTCTCAAAATGGTCGAGACATAAAGATTGATATATTGGACGACTATATTTGGACACCGGAAGTGTTCCGGGTGGTTTCGGAGAAAACCGGAGTGCCGGAGGGGTTACCGGAACCCCCCGGGGAAGTATTGCGCCTTAGTGGGCCTGAGGGGAGAGAGAGGGCAGCAGCCCAGGAGGGGGCGCCCCCCCCATGGGGAGTCCGAATTGGACTAGGGGAGGGGGGCGCGGCCCCTCTTTCCCTCTCCCTCTCCCTCCTCTTTCCTCCCCCCTTCCCCCTTCCTAGTTGGACTAGGAAAGGGGGAGTCCTACTCCTACTAGGAGGAGGACTCCCCCCTTCTTGGCGCGCCCCAAGGGCCGGCCGGCCTCCCCCCTTGCTCCTTTATATACGGGGGCAGGGGGCACCCCAAGACACACAAGTCGATCTTCGTGATCGTTCCTTAGCCGTGTGTGGTGCCCCCCTCCACCATATTCCACCTCGGTCATATCATTGCGATGCTTAGGCGAAGCCCTGCGTCGGTAGAACATCATCATCGTCACCATGCCGTCGTGCTATCGGAACTCATCCCCGACAGCCTGCTGGATTGGAGTCCGGGGATCGTCATCGAGCTGAACATGTGCTGAACTCGGAGGTGCCGTACGTTCGGTACTTGGATCGGTCGGATCGTGAAGACGTACGACTACATCAACCGCGTTGTCATAACGCTTCCGCTATCGGTCTACGAGGGTACGTGGATAATACTCTCCCCTCTTGTTGCTATGCATCACCATGATCTTGCGTGTGCGTAGGAAATTTTTTGAAATTACTACGTTCCCCAACAGTGGTATCAGAGCCAGGTTTTATGCATAGATGTTATATGCACGAGTAGAACACAAGTGAGTTGTGGGCGATACAAGTCATACTGCTTACCAGCATGTCGTACTTTGGTTCGGCGGTATTGTTGGATGAAGCGGCCCGGACCGACATTACGCGTACGCTTACGCGAGACTGGTTTTACCGATGTGCTTTGCACACAGGTGACTAGCGGGTGTCAGTTTCTCCAACTTTAGTTGAACCGAGTGTGGCTACGCCCGGTCCTTGCGAAGGTTAAAACAGCACCAACTTGACAAACTATCATTGTGGTTTTGATGCGTAGGTAAGAACGGTTCTTGCTCAGCCCGTAGCAGCCACGTAAAATTTGCAACAACAAAGTAGAGGACGTCTAACTTGTTTTTATAGGGCATGATGTGATGTGATATGGTCAAGACATGATGCTAAATTTTATTGTATGAGATGATCATGGTTTGTAACCGAGTTATCGGCAACTGGCAGGAGCCATATGGTTGTCCTTTATTGTATGCAATGCAATCGCCCTGTAATGCTTTACTTTATCACTAAGCGGTAGCGATAGTCGTAGAAGCATAAGATTGGCGAGACGACAACGATGCTACGATGGAGATCAAGGTGTCGCACCGGTGACGATGGTGATCATGACGGTGCTTCGAAGATGGAGATCACGAGCACAAGATGATGATGGCCATATCATATCACTTATATTGATTGCATGTGATGTTTATCTTTTATGCATCTTATCTTGCTTTGATTGACGGTAGCATTATAAGATGATCCCTCACTAAATTATCATACTAAAAGTGTTCTCCCTGAGTATGCACCATTGCCAAAGTTCGTTGTGCCTAGACACCACGTGATGATCGGGTGTGATAAGCTCTACGTCCATCTACAACGGGTGTAAGCCAGTTTTTGCACACGCAGAATACTCAGGTTAAACTTGACGAGCCTAGCATATAACAGATATGGCCTCGGAACACGGAGACCGAAAGGTCGAGCGTGAATCATATAGTAGATATGATCAACATATTGATGTTCATCGTTGAAACTACTCCATCTCACGTGATGATCGGACATGGTGTAGTTGATATGGATCACGTAATCACTTAGAGGATTAGAGGGATGTCTATCTATGTGGGAGTTCTTAAGTAATATGATTAATTGAACTTAAATTTATCATGAACTTAGTCCTGGTAGTATTTTGCAAATTATGTTGTAGATCAATAGCTTGCGTTGTTGCTTTCATATGTTTATTTTGATATGTTCCTAGAGAAAATTGTGTTGAAAGATGTTAGTAGCAATGATGCGGATTGGATCTGTGATCTGAGGTTTATCCTCATTGCTGCATAGAATAATTATGTCCTTAATGCACCTCTAGGTGACAGACCTATTGCAGGAGCAGATGCAGGCGTTATGAACGTTTGGCTAGCTCAATATGATGACTACTTGCTAGTTTAGTGCACCATGCTTAACGGCTTAGAATCGGGACTTCAAAGACGTTTTGAACGTCATGGACCATATGAGATGTTCCAGGAGTTGAAGTTAATATTTCAAGCAAATACCCGAGTTGAGATATATGAAGTCTCCAACAAGTTCTATGGCTAAAAGATGGAGGAGAATCGCTCAACTAGTGAGCACGTGCTCAGATAGTCTGGGTACTACAATCGCTTGAATCAAGTGGGAGTTAATCTTCCAGATAAGATAGTGATTGACAGAGTTATCTAGTCACCATCACCAAGTTAGTAGAACTTTGTGATGAACTATAGTATGCAAGGGATGACGAAAACGATTCCCGAGCTCTTCGTGATGTTGAAATCGACGAAGTTAGAAATCAAGAAAGAGCATCAAGTGTTGATGATTGACAAGATCACTAGTTTCAATAAAGGGCAAAGGGAAAGAAAGAGAAACTTCAAGTAGAATGGCAAATAAGTTGTCACTCCCGTGAAGAAGACCAAAGCTAGACCAAAGCCTGAAACTGAGTGCTTACACTGCAAAGGAAATGGTCACTGGAAGCGGAAATGCCCTGAATATTTGGTGGATAAGAAGGATGGCAAAGTAAACAAGGGTATCTTTGATATACATGTTATTGATGTGTACTTTACTAGTGTTTATAGTAGCCCCTGAGTATTTGATACTTGTTCGGTTGCTAAATATTAGTAACTCGAAACAGGAGTTATAGAATAAACAGAGACTAATTGAGGGTGAAGTGATGATGTGTGTTGGAAGTAGTTCCAAGATTGATATGATCATCATCACACTCTCCCTACACTTTCGAGATTAGTGTTGAACCTAAATAAATGTTATTTGGCGTTTGCGTGAGCATGAATATGATTTGATCATGTTTATTGCAATACGGTTATTCATTTAAAGTCAGAGAATAATTGTTGTTCTGTTTACATGAATAAAGCCTTCAATGGTCATACACCCAATGAAAATAGTTTGTTGAATCTCGATCCTAGTGATACACATATTCATAATATTGATGCCAAAAGATGCAAGGTTGATAATGATAGTGCAACATATTTGTGGCACTGCCGTTTGGGTCATATCGGCGTAAAGCGCATGAAGAAACTCCATAAAGATGGACTTTTGGAATCACTTGGTTATGAATCATTTGATGCTTGCGAACCGTGCCTTTTGGGCAAGCTGACTAAAACTCCGTTCTCCGGAACAATGGAACAAGCTACTGACTTATTGGAAATAATACATACCGATGTATGTGATCCAATGAGTGTTGATGCTCGTGGCGAGTATCGTTATTTTCAGACCTTCACGGATGATTTGAGCAGATATGAGTATATCTACTTAATGAAGCACAAGTCTGAAACATTTGAAAAGTTCAAAGGATTTCAGAGTGAAGTGGAGAATCATCATAACAAGAAAATAAAGTTTCTATGATCTGATCATGGAGAAGAATATTCGAGTTACGAGTTTGGCCTTCATATAAAACAATGTGGAATAGTTTCACAGTTCACGCCACCTGGAACACCACAACGTTATGGTGTGTCTGAACGTCGTAATCGCACTTTATTGGATATTGTGCGACCTATGATGTCTCTTATCGGTTTACCACTATCGTTTTGGGGTTATGCATTAGAGATAGTTACATTCACTTTAAATAGGGCACCATCGAAACCTGTTGAGACGATGACTTATGAACTGTGGTTTGGCAAGAAACCAAAGTTGTCGTTTCTTAAAGTTTGGGGCTGCGATGCTTATGTGAAAAAGTTTCAACCTGATAAGCTCGAACCTAAATCAGAGAAGTGCGTCTTCATAGAATACCCAAAGGAAATTGTTGGTTACACCTTCTATCACAGATCCGAAGGCAAAAATATTCGTTGCTAACATGGATCCTTTCTAGAGAAGGAGTTTCTCTCAAAAGAAGTGAGTGGGAGGAAAGTAGAACTTGATGAGGTAACTGTACCTGCTCCCTTATTGGAAAGTAGTTCATCACAGAAATCGGTTTCAGTGATTCCTACACCAATTAGTGAGGAAGCTAATGATGATGATCATGAAACTTCAGATCAACTTACTACAGAACCTCGTAGGTCTTCCAGAATAAGATCCGCACCAGAGTGGCACGGTAATCCTGTTCTGGAAGTCATGTTACTAGACCATGATGAACCTATGAACTACGAGGAAGCGATGATGAGCCTAGATTCCGTGAAATGGCTTGAGGCCATGAAATCTGAGATGGGATCCATGTATGAGAACAAAGTATGGACTTTGGTGGACTTGCCCGATGACCGGCAAGCCATAGAAACTAAATGGATCTTCAAGAGGAAGACGGACGTTGACAGTAATGTTACTGTCTACAAAGCTCGACTTGTCGCAAAAGGTTTTCAACAAGTTCAAGGGATTGACTACAATGAGACCTTCTCACCCGTAGTGATGCTTAAGTCTGTCCGAATCATGTTAGCAATTGCCACATTTTATGAAATCTGGCAAATGGATATCAAAACTGTGTTCCTGAATGGATTGCTGGAAGAAGAGTTGTATATGATGCAACCAGAAGGTTTTGTCGATCTGAAAGGTGCTAACAAAATGTGCAAGCTCCAGCGATCCATCAATGGACTGGTACAAGCATCTCGGAGTAGGAATATACGCTTTGATGAGTTGATCAAAGCATATGGTTTTATGCAGACTTTTGGAAAGGCCTATATTTACAAGAAAGTGAGTGGGAGCACTATAGCCTTTCTGATAAGTATATGTGAATGACATATTGTTGATCGGAAATGATGTAGAATTTTCTGGAAAGCATAAAGAAGTGTTTGAAAGGAGTTTTTCAAAGAAAGACCTCAGTGAAGCTGCTTACACATTGAGCATCAAGATCTATAGAGATAGATCAAGACGCCTGATAAGATTTTTCAATGAGTACATACCTTGACAAGATTTTGAAGTAGTTCAAAATGGAACAGTCAAAGAAAGAGTTCTTGCCTGTGATGCAAAGGTGTGAAGTTGAGTAAGACTCAAAACCTGACCATGGCAGAAAATAGAAAGAGACTGAAAAGTCATTCCCTATGCCTCAGTCATAGGTTCTATAAAGTATGCTATGCTGTGTACCAGACCTATTGTATACCTTGCTCTGAGTTTGGCAAAGGAATACAATTTTGATCTAAGAGTAGATCACTGGAAAGCGGTCAAGAATATCCTTAGTGAGGACTAAGGAGATGTTTCTCGATTATGGAGGTGATAAAGGAGTTCGTCGTAAAGAGTTACATCGATGCAAGCTTTTACATCGATCCAGATGACTCTAAGTCTCAATCCGGATACATATTGAAAGTGGGAGAAATTAGCTAGAGTAGCTCCGTGCAGAGCATTGTAGACATAGAATATTTGCAAAATACATACGGCTCTAAATGTGACAGACCCGTTGACTAAACTTCTCTCATGAGCAAAACATGATCATACCTTAGTACTCTTTGGGTGTTAATAACATCGCGATGTGAACTAGATTATTGACTCTAGTAAACCCTTTGGGTGTTGGTCACATGACGATGTGAACTATGGGTATTAATCACATACAGATGTGAATATTGGTGTTAAATCACATGGTGATATGAACTAGATTATTGACTCTAGTGCAAGTGGGAGACTGAAGGAAATATTCCCTAGAGGTAATAATAAAGTTATTATTTATTTCCTTATATCATGGTAAATGTTTATTATTCATGCTAGAATTGTATTAACCGGAAATATAATACATGTGTGAATACATAGACAAACAGAGTGTCACTAGTATGCCTCTACTTGACTAGCTCGTGAATCAAAGATGGTTAAGTTTCCTAACCATATACATGAGTTGTCATTTGATTAACGGGATCACATCATTAGGAGAATGATGTGATTGACTTGACCCATTCCGTTAGCATAGCACCCGATCGTTTAGTGTATTGCTATTGCTTTCTTCATGACTTATACATGTTCCTATGACTATGAGATTATGCAACTCCCGTTTACCGAAGGAACACTTTCTGTGCTACCAAACATCACAACGTAACTGGGTGATTATAAAGGTGCTCTACAGGTGTCTCCAAAGGTACTTGTTGGGTTGGCGTATTTCGAGATTAGGATTTGTCACTCCGATTGTCGGAGAGGTATCTCTGGGCCCTCTCGGTAATGCACATCACTTAAGCCTTGCAAGCATTGCAACTAATGAGTTAGTTGCGAGATGATGTATTACGAAACGAGTAAAGAGACTTGCCGGTAACGAGATTGAACTAGGTATTGGATACCGACGATCGAATCTCAGGCAAGTAACATACCGATGACAAAGGGAACAACGTATGTTGTTATGCGGTTTGACCGATAAAGATCTTCATAGAATATGTAGGAGCCAATATGAGCATCCAGGTTCCGCTATTGGTTATTGACCGGAAACAGTTCTAGGTCATGTCTACATAGTTCTCGAACCCGTAGGGTTCGCACGCTTAACGTTACGATGACAGTTTTATTATGCGTTTATAAGTTTTGATGTACCGAAGGTTGTTCGGAGTCCCGGATATGATCATGGACATGACGAGGAGACTCGAAATGCTCGAGACATAAAGATTGATATATTGGACGACTATATTCGGACACCGGAAGTGTTCCGGGTGGTTTCGGAGAAAACTGGAGTGTCGGAGGGGTTACCGGAACCCCCCGGGGAAGGATTGGGCCTTAGTGGGCCTGAGGGGAGAGAGAGGGCAGCAGCCCAGGAGGTGGCGCCCCCCCCCCATGGGGAGTCCGAATTGGACTAGGGGAGGGGGCGCGGGCCCTCTTTCCCTCTCCCTCTCCCTCCTCTTTCCTTCCCCCTTCCCCCTTCCTAGTTGGACTAGGAAAGGGGGAGTCCTACTCCTAATAGGAGGAGGACTCCCCCCTCCTTGGCGCGCCCCAATGGCCGGCCGGCCTCCCCCTTGCTCCTTTATATACGGGGGCAGGGGGCACCCCAAGACACACAAGTTGATCTTCGTGATCGTTCCTTAGCCGTGTGCGGTGCCCCCCTCCACCATATTCCACCTCGGTCATATCATTGTGGTGCTTAGGCGAAGCCCTGCGTCGGTAGAACATCATCATCGTCACCACGTCGTCGTGCTGACGGAACTCATCCCCGACACCCTGCTGGATCGGAGTCTGGGGATCGTCATCAAGCTGAACGTGTGCTGAACTCGGAGGTGCCGTACGTTCGGTACTTGGATCGGTCGGATCGTGAAGACGTACGACTACATCAACCGCGTTGTCATAACGCTTCCGCTATCGGTCTACGAGGGTACGTGGACAATACTCTCCCCCTCGTTGCTATGCATCACCATGATCTTGCCTGTGCGTAGGAATTTTTTTGAAATTACTACGTTCCCCAACAGTGGCGACGGTGATGATGAAGTTACCGGTGCAGGGCTTCGCCTAAGCACTACGACGATATGACCGAGGTGTTAAACTGTGGAGGGGCACCGCACACGGCTAAGAGATTCTCTGTTGTGCTTTGGGGTGCCTCTTGGCCACATATATAAAGGAGGGAGAGCAGGAGGCCGGTGGCCAAGAGAGGCGCGCCATAGGGGGAGTCCAACTATGGTTCCCAATCCTAGTTGGAGTCCCCTTCCTTATCCATAAGGGGGAGAGAGGGAAGGAGGAGAGGGAGAAGGAAAGGGGGGGCGCCCCCTCCCTAGTCCAATTCGGAATTGCCATGGGGAGGGGGCGGCCACCCTTGCGGCCCTCCTCTCCTTTTCACTAAGGCCCATGAAGGCCCACTACTCCCCCCTCCCCCCGGGGGGGGGGGGGGGAGGGTCCGGTAACCTCTCGGTTCCCCGATAAATATCCGAAACGTCCCGAGACCATTCCGGTGTCTGAATACCTTCGTCCAATATATCAATCTTTATGTCTCGTCCATTTAGAGACTCCTCGTCATGTTCGTGATCTAGTCCGGGACTCCGAACAAACTTCGGTCATCAAAAAGACATAACTCTTAATACAAATCATCATCGAATGTTAAGCGTGCGGACCCTACGGGTTCGAGAACTATGTAGACATGATCGAGACACATCTCCAATCAATAACCAATAGCGGAACCTAGATGCTCAGATTGGCTCCTACATATTCTACGAAGATCTTTATCAGTCAAACCGCACAACAACATACATTGTTCCCTTTGTCATCGGTATGTTACTTGCCTGAGATTCGATTGTTGGTATCATCATACCTAGTTCAATCTCATTACCGGAAAGTCTCCTTACCCATTCTGTAATGCTTCATCCCGCAACTAACTCATTAGTCACACTGCTTGCAAGGCTTATAGTGATGAGCATTACCGAGAGGGTCCAGAGATACCTCTCCGATACACGGAGTGAAAAATCCTAATCTTGATCTATGCCAACCCAAAAAATACCTTCAGAGATACCTGTAGAGCATCTTTATAATCATGAAGTTACGTTGTGACGTTTGATAGCACACAAGGTGTTCCTCCGGTATTCGGGAGTTGCGTAATCTCATAGTTAGAGGAACATGTATAAGTCATGAAGAAAGCAGTAGCAATAAAACTGTAACGATCATAATGCTAAGCTAACGGATGGGTCTTATCCATCACATCATTCTCCTAATTATGTGATCCCGTTCATCAAATGACAACACATGTCTATGGTTAGGAAACATAACCATCTTTGATTAACGAGCTAGTCAAGTAGAGGCATACTAGGGACACTTTGTATTGTCTATGTATTCACACATGTACTAAGTTTCCTGTTAATACAATTCTAGCATGAATAATTAATATTTATCATGATATAAGGAAATATAAATAACAACCTTATTATTGCCTCTAGGGCATATTTCCTCCAGTCTCCCACTTGCACTAGAGTTAGTAATCTAGATTACAAAGTAATGATTCTAACACCCATGGAGTCTTGGTGCTGATCATGTTTTGCTCGTGGAAGAGGCTTAGTCAACGGGTCTGCAACATTCAGATACATATGTATCTTGCAAATCTCTCTGTCTCCCTCCACGACTTGATGATGGATGGAATTGAGGCATCTCTTGATGTGTTTGGTTCTCTTATGAAATCTGGATTCCTTTGCCAAGGCAATTGCACCAGTATTGTCACAAAAGATTTTCATTGGACCCGATGCACTAGGTATAACACCTAGATCGGATATGAACTCCTTCATTTGCTGCTTCCGAAGAAGCTATGTACTCCGCTTCACACGTAGATCCCGCCACGACGCCTGCTTGGAACTGCACCAACTGAAAGCTCCACCATTCATTATAAATACGTATCCAGATTGCGACTTAGAGTCATCCGGATCAGTGTCAAAGCTTGCATCGACGTAACCATTTATGACAAGCTCTTTGTCACCTCCATAAACGAAAAACATATCCTTAGTCCTTTTTAGGTATTTCAGGATGTTCTTGACCATTGTCCAGTGCTCCACTCCTAGATTACTTTGGTACCTCCCTGCTATACATATAGCAAGGCACACATCAGGTCTGGTACACAGCATTGCATACATGATAGAACCTATGGCTGAAGCATAGGGAATAACTTTCATTTTCTCTCTATCTTCTGCAGTGGTCGGGCATTGAGTCTGACTCAACTTCACACCTTGCAATACAGGCAAGAACCCTTTCTTTGCCTGATCCATTTTGAACTTCTTCAAAACTTTATCAAGGTATGTGCTTTGTGATAGTCCAATTAAGCGTCTTGATCTATCTCTATAGATCTTGATGCCCAATATGTAAGCAGCTTCACCTAGGTCTTTCATTGAAAAATTCTTATTCAAGTATCATTTCCAATCAACAATATGTCATCCACATATAATATTAGAAATGCTACAGAGCTCCCACTCACTTTCTTGTAAATACAGGCTTCTCCAAAAGTCTATATAAAACCGTATGCTTTGATCACATTATCAAAGCGTATATTTCAACTCCAAGAGGCTTGCACCAGTCTGTAAATGGATCGCTGGAGTTTGCACACTTTGTTAGCACCTTTTGGATCGACAAAACCTTCTGGTTGCATCATATACAACTCTTCTTTAAGAAATCCATTAAGGAATGCAGTTTTGACATCCATTTACCAATTTTCATAATCATAAAATGCGGCAATTGCTAACATGATTCGGACAGACTTAAGCATCGTTACGGGTGAGAAGGTCTCATCATAGTCAACTCCTTGAACTTTTCGAAAACCTTTCGCAACAAGTCGAGCTTTGTAGGCTGTAACATTACCGTCAGCGTCAGTCTTCTTCTTGAAGATCCATTTATTTTCTATGGCTTGCCGATCATCGGGCAAGTCCACCAAAGTCCATACTTTGTTCTCATACATGGATCCCATCTCAGATTTCATGGCCTCAATCCATTCCACAGAATCTAGGCTCATCATCGCTTCCTCATAGTTCGTAGGTTCATCATGGTCTAGTAACATGACATCCAGAATAGGATTACCGTACCACTCTGGTGCGGACCGCACTCTGGATGACCTACGAGATTCGATAGTAACTTGATCTGAAGCTTTATGATCATCATCATTAGCTTCCTCACTAATTGGTGTAGGAATCACGGGAACTGATTTCTATGATGAACTACTTACCAATTTGGGACAAGGTACAATTACCTCATCAAGTTCTACTTTCCTCCCACTCACTTCTTTCGAGAGAAACTCCTTCTCTAGATAGGATCCATTCTTAGCAACGAATATCTTGCCTTTGGATCTGTGATAGAAGGTGTACCCAACGGTTTCCTTTGGGTATCCCATGCAGATGCACTTCTCCGATTTGGGTTCGAGCTTATCAGGTTGAAGCTTTTTTACATAAGCATCGCAGCCCCAAACTTTAAGAAACGACAACTTGGGTTTCTTGCCAAACCACAGTTCATAAGGTGTCGTCTTAGCGGACATCGATGGTGCCCTATTTAAAGTGAATGCAGACGTCTCTAAAGCATAACCCCAAAACGATAGCAGTAAATCAGTAAGAGACATCATAGATCGCACCTCCAATAAAGTACGGTTACAACGTTCGGACACACCATTACGTTGTGGTGTTCCAGGTGGCGTGAGTTGTGAAACTATTCCACATCGTTTCAAATGAAGGCCAAACTCATAACTCAAATATTCACCTCCATGATCAGATCGTAGAAACTTTATTTTCTTGTTACGATCATTTTCCACTTCACTCTGAAATTCTTTGAACTTTTCAAATGTTTCAGACTTATGTTTCATTAAGTAGATATACCCATATCTGCTCAAATCATCTGTGAAGGTCAAAAAATAACAATATCCGCCACGAGCCTCAACACTCATTGGACCGCATACATCGGTATGTATTATTTTTAGTAAGTCGATAGCTCGTTCCATTGCTCAGGAGAACAGAGTTTTAGTCATCTTGCCCATGAGGCATGGTTCGCAAGCACCAAGTGATTCATAATCAAGTGATTCCAAAAGCCCATCAGCATGGAGTTTCTTCATGCGCTTTACACCAATATGACCTAAACGGTAGTGCCACAAATAAGTTTCCCTATCATTATCAACTTTGCATCTTTCGACTTAAATATTATGAACATGTGTATCACCACGATTGAGATTCAACAAAAATGGACCACTCAACAAGGGTGCATGACCATAAAAGATATTGAAAGTGCAACTATCCCTAGGTGGTTTTGGTAATTCATAACAACATATAGCTCATTGAGCTAATGCTATTCCAAGACAAATATTTCAGGAAAGCTCAATGAATGGCATGGCATGGATGATGAAAGTGGATCCCTCAAAATATCAAGGACAAAGGATTGGCTCAAGCTCAAAAGCTCAAGACTCTTCATTTTACATCTTAGTGATCCAAGATCACATTGAGTCTATAGGAAAAGCCAATACTATCAAGGAGGGATGAGGTGTTGCTTAATGAGCCTCTTGCTTCAAGTGCTTAGTGATATGCTCCAAATACCCTCAACTACTTTCTCACATCCTCATATGACCTAAACCTAAAGTCAAAATCGGTCACACCGATTCTTTCTATCTGGCGCCACCAAGTTCAAATGTCATAGCCACTGCCACAAACCCTAGGCAAATCGGTCTCACCGATAGGGATCTCGGTCTCACCGAGATGGGATTGTAATCTCTCTGTTTCCCTTCGTAACGTTTCGGTCTAACCGAAGTGAGCAATCGGTCCCACTGAGATTGCAATGTAAACTCTCTGTTTCCCTTTCGTAACTTTTCGGTCTCACCGGAAGAGCGAATCGGTCCCACCGAGTTTACCTGACCAACTCTCTGGTTAGCTAATTACCAAAATCGGTCTCACCGAGTTTGTGTAATCGGTCTCACCGAGATTACGTTATGTCATAACCCTAACCATATCGGTCCTACAGAGTTGCATGTCAGTCCCACCGAAAACCCTAACGGTCACTAGGTTTACTAAATCGGTCCGATCGAGTCTGTTGAATCGGTCCCACCGAGATTGGTAAATTGTGTATAACGGTTAGATTTTGTGTGGAGGCTATATATACCCCTCCACCTCCTCTTCATTCGTAGAGAGAGCCATCAGAACATACCTACACTTCCAACTTACCAGTTCTGAGAGAGAACCACCTACTCATGTGTTGAGGCCAAGATATTCCATTACTACCATATGAATCTTGATCTCTAGCCTTCCCCAAGTTGTTTTCCACTCAAATCTTCTTTCCACCAGATCCAAATCCTATGAGAGAGATTTGAGTGTTGGGGAGACTATCATTTGAAGCACAAGAGCAAGGAGTTCATCATCAACGCACCATTTGTTACTTCTTGGAGAGTGGTGTCTCCTAGATTGGCTAGGTGTCACTTGGGAGCCTCCGACAAGACTGTGGAGTTGAACCAAGGAGTTTGTAAGGGCAAGGAGATCGCCTACTTCGTGAAGATCTACCGCTAGTGAGGCAAGTCCTTCGTGGGCGACAGCCATGGTGGGATAGACAAGGTTGCTTCTTCGTGGACCCTTCTTGCGTGGAGCCCTTCGTGGACTCGCGCAGCCGTTACTCTTCGTGGGTTGAAGTCTCCATCAACGTGGATGTACGATAGCACCACCTATCGGAACCACGCCAAAAACATCTGTGTCTCCAATTGCGTTTGAATCCTCCAAACCCTTCCCTTTACTTTCTTGCAAGTTGCATGCTTTAATTTATGCTGCCTATATACTCTTTGCATGCTTGCTTGAATTGTGTGATGATTGCTTGACTTGTCCAAAGATAGCTAAAATCTGCCAAAGTCTAAAATTGGGAAAAGGTTAAGTCTTAATTGGTCAAGTAGTCTAATCACCCCCCTCTAGACATACTTCAAGGTCCTACAGATATTACTCATATAAATAGAACAACCATTATTCTTTGATTTAAATGAATAACCGTGTCGCATCAAACAAGATCCAGATATAATGTTCATGCTCAACGCTGGCATCAAATAACAATTATTTAGGTCTAAAACTAATCCCAAAGGTAGATGTAGAGGTAGCATGCTGACGGCAATCACATCGACCTTGGAACCATTTCTGACGCGCATCGTCACCTCGTCCTTAGCCAATCTTCGTTTAATCTATAGCCCCTGTTTCGAGTTGCAAATATGAGCAACAGAACTAGTATCAAATATCCAGGCGCTACTACGAGCATTAGTAAGGTACACATCAATAATATGTATATCAAGTATACCTTTCACTTTGCCATCCTTCTTATCCGCCAAATACTTGGGGCAGTTTCGCTTCCAGTGACCACTCACTTTGCACTAGAAGCACTCAATTTCTGGCTTAGGTCGAGACTTGGGCTTCTTCCCGAGAGTAGCAACTTGCTTGCTATTCTTCTTGAAGTTCCCCTTCTTCCCTTTGCCCTTTTTCTTGAAACTAGTGGTCTTGTTAACCATCAACACTTGATGCTCCTTCTTGATTTCTACCTCCGCAGCCTTTAGCATTGTGAAGAGCTCGGGAATCGTTTTTGTCATCCCTTGCATATTATAGTTCATCATGAAGCCTTTGTAGCTTGGTGGTAGTGATTGAAGAACTCTATCAATGACACTATCATTAGGAAGATTAACTCCTAGCTGAGTCAAGTGGTTATGATACCCAGACATTTTGAGTATATGTTCACTAACAGAACTGTTCTCCTCCATCTTGCATCTATAGAACTTGTTGGAGACTTCATATCTCTCAACTCGGGCATTTGCTTGAAATATTAACTTCAACTCTTGGAACATCTCATATGCTGCATGACGTTCAAAACGTCTTTGAAGTCCGGATTCTAAGTTGTAAAGCACACGCTGAACTATCGAGTAGTCATCAGCTTTGCTCTGCCAGATGTTCATAACGTCCGCAGTTGCTCCTGCAGCGGGCCTTGCACCTAACGGTGCTTCCAGGACGTAATTCTTCTGTGCAGCAATGAGGATAATCGTCAAGTTACGGACCCAGTCCGTGTAATTGCTACCATCATCTTTCAACCCAGCTTTCTCTAGGAAGGCATTAAAATTCAAGGGAACGGTAACACGGGCCATTGATCTACAACAACATAGACATGCAAAAACTATCAGGACTAAGTTCATGATAAATTAAAGTTCAATTAATCATATTACTTAAGAACTCCCACTTAGATAGACATCCCTCTAGTCATCTAAATGATCATGTGATCCAAATCAAGTAAACCATGTCCGATCATCACCTGAGATGGAGTAGTTTTCAATGGTGAACATCTCTATGTTGATCATATCTACTATATGATTCATGTTCGACCTTTCGGTCTCAGTGTTCCGAGGCCATATCTGCATATGCTAGGCTCGTCAAGTTTAACCCGAGTATTCTGCACGTGCAAAACCGGCTTGCACCCATTGTATGTGAACGTAGAGCTTATCACACCCGATCATCATGTGGTGTCTCGGCACGACGAACTATAGAAATAGTGCATACTCAGGGAGAACACTTATACCTTGAAATTTAGTAAGGGATCATCTTATAATGCTCTCGCCGTACTAAGCAATAAGATGCATAAAAGATAAACATTACATGCAATCAAAATATGTGACATGATATGGCCATCATCATCTTGTGCTCATGATCTCCATCACCATAGCATCACCATGATCTCCATCGTCACCGGCTTGACACCTTGATCTCCATCATAGCATTGTTGTCGTCTCGCCAACTATTGCTACTATGACTATCGCTACCGCTTAGTGATAAAGTAAAGCAATTACATGGCAATTGCATTTCATACAATAAAGCGACAACCATATGGCTCCTGCCAGTTGCCGATAACTCTGTTACAAAACATGATCATCTCGTAAAACAATTTATATCACATCATGTCTTGACCATATCACATCACAACAAGACCTGCAAAAATAAGTTAGACGCCCTCTACTTTGTTGTTGCAAGTATTATGTGGCTTCTTTGGGCTTCTAGCAAGAACCATTCTTACCTACGCATCAAAACCACAACGATTTTTTGTCAAGTGTGCTATTTTAACCTTCAACATGGACCGGCCCTAGTCAAACTTGATTCAACTAAAGTTGGACAAACAGACACCCGCCAGCCACTTGTGTGCAAAGCACGTCGATAGAACCAGTCTCATGAACGCGGTCATGTAATGTCGGTCCGGGCCGCTTCATCCAACAATACCGCCAAATCAAAGTAAGACATTGGTGGTAAGCAATATGACTATTATCGCCCACAATTCTTTGTGTTCTACTCGTGCATATCATCTATGCATAGACCTGGCTCGGATGCCACTGTTGGGGAACGTAGTAATTCAAAAAAATTCCTACGATCACACAAGATCTATCTAGAAGATGCATAGCAACGAGACAGAAGAGTGTGTCCACGTACCCTCGTAGACCGAAAGCGGAAGCGTTTAGTAACACGGTTGATGTAGTCGAACGTCTTCACGATCCAATAGATCCAAGTACCGAACATACAGCACCTCCGTGTTTAGCACATGTTCAGCATGATGACGTCCCTCATGCTCTTGATCCAGTTGAGGACGAGGGAGAGTTCTGTCAGCACGACGGCGTGGTGACAGTGATGCTGAAGTTACCGGTGCAGGGCTTCGCCTAAGCACTACAACGATATGACCGAGGTGTTAAACTGTGAAGGGGGCACCACACACGGCTAAGAGATTGTCTGTTGTGCTTTGGGGTGCCCCTCGCCACGTATATAAAGGAGGGATAGGAGGAGGTTGCGGTCAGGAGGGGCGCGCCATAGGAGAGTCCAACTAGGATTCCCAATCCTAGTTGGAGTCCCCTTCCTTTTGCAAGAGGGGGAGAGAGGGAAGGAGGAGGAGAGGGAGAAGGAAAGAGGGGGGCTCCGCTCCCTCCCTAGTCATATTCAAACTTGCCATGGGGGGGTGCGGCCACCCTTGCGGCCCTCCTCTCCTTTCCACTAAGGCCCATGAAGGCCCACTGCTTCCCTGGGGGGGGGGGTCCGGTAACCTCCCGGTTCCCCATTAAATATCTGAAACGTCCTGAAACCATTCCGGTGTCCGAATACCTTCGTCCAATATAGCAATATTTATGTCTCGACCATTTCGAGACTCCTCGTCATGTCCGTGATCTCATCCGGGACTCTGAACAAACTTTGGTCATCAAAAACACATAACTCTTAATACAAATCGTCATCAAACGTTAAGCGTGCGGGCCCTACGGGTTCGAGAACTATGTAGACATGATTGAGACACATCTTAGATAAATAACCAATAGTGGAACCTAGATTCTCACATTGGCTCCTACATATTCTACGAAGATCTTTATCGGTCAAACCGCACAACAACATACGTTGTTCCCTATGTTACTTGCCCGAGAATCGTCGGTATCATCATACCTAGTTCAAACTTGTTACCGGCAAGTCTCTTTACTCGTTTTGTAATGCTTCATCCCGCAACTAACTCATTAGTCACATTGCTTGCAGGGCTTATAGTGATGAGCATTACCGAGAGGGCCCAGAGATACCTCTTTGATACACGGAGTGACAAATCATAATCTTGATCTATGCCAACCCAACAAATACCTTCGGAGACACCTGTAGAGCATATTTATAATCACCCAGTTACGTTGTGATGTTTGATAGCACGCAAGGTGTTCCTCTAGTATTCGGGAGTTGCATAATCTCATAGTTAGAGGAACATGTATAAGTCATGAAGAAAGCAGTAGCAATAAAACTGTAACGATCATAATGCTAAGCTATCAGATGGGTCTTGTCCAACACATCATTCTCCTAATGATGTGATCACGTTCATAAAATGATAACACATGTCTATGGTTAGGAAACATAACCATCTTTGATTAACGAGCTATTCAAGTAGAGGCAATACTAGGGATACCGTGTATTGTCTATATATTCACACGTGTACTAAGTTTCCGGTTAATACAATTCTAGTATGAATAATAAAAATTTATCATGATATAAGGAAATATAAATAACAACTTTATTATTGCCTCTAGGGAATATTTTCTTCAACTAGGTCTGAGGAGGAGGAGGTTAGCCTTGATGGGCAGGTGGTACCTCAGAAGGACACCTTTTGATATTTAGGATCAATGCAACAACAACAACAACAACAACAACAACAACAACAACAACAACAACAACAGCAGCAACAACAACAACAACAACAACAACAGCAACAACAACAACAGCAACAGCAACACCAGCAACAGCAACAAC